>NC_041387.1:338188174-338195962 GCF_002162155.2 Triticum dicoccoides | reverse complement strand
AGCGGGGCGCCGGCGTGAGGCAGGGCGATCCGGCGACGGTGTCGATGGCGAGGGGCGTGCGAGGTGACGGGGTCGGGGCACCGTTTTCCCCGATCCAGGGCAGAGAGGTCATGGGGGGGAGTGGACAGGGAGGGGGAAAGTGGGGAAGGGATCGGGCTAGGGTTTCGAGTGTGTGGGGGGTTATACAGCCAGGATGGGCCGACTGGGTCGCGTGGGTGTCCAGCTAGGCCTGCTAGCCCAGTTGGCCAGGGGGTTCTCTTTGTTTTGTTTTTGTTTGCTCCTTTTTTTGTGTGTAATGTTTTCCTTTTCTAAATTTTCTTTTACTTCTGATCTGTTTTATTTTAGTTTCAACAAAATAGAAATGTGGTACCTAAACTAGTGTCACAATTTATGCCACTGCCACAAACAGTTTTAGCACTGAAATAAAATAGTTTTGAAATTGTTTATTATTTTAAAAGCATATGAATAACTATTTTGCCACTGTTTATTTGTTATAGTGCATTTAAACACTTTCTAAAAGTGTAGTTTCTTCACCAATATTGCATATGATTTATTTGTCACTTTTAGAACATTTTAGTTTTGACATATGAGAACATTTATTGTTTGCTAGATTTTAAATTTGAATTCGAACCGGTTTCGAACTAACGCGAGATTATCAATAGTAACCGAGGTGACATGGCATCATTAGCAGGGAATTACTGTAGTCTAATTATCCGGGCGTCAAAATTCTCCTCCACTACAAGAAATCTCGTCCCGAGATTTAAGAGGTAGAGTAAGGGGGAAAGATCTGGTTACGAAATTCTAACGAATCTTCTCGGTCTTGGCTGCTCTAATCGAAGAAGTTAATACGTTTCGTTGATGTCTTCAATTCTTTATTCCAATGCATAATGATGAAGTTGTCGTCCTTTCTTCGGGGAACTCCATCGTACTTACGAATAGGTAAGGGGCAGCTCTCCAACGATAGGATGTTATAAGGGAAAAATCATCTGGGGGCACCCCAAGAATGAATACATGAGTATCTCTCGAGTTGAACAAATGAAACACATCGAGAGCAAAGTAAGAAGGTACCATAATAAGTTTCAAGCGGATAGACAATCGTCGTTGCCTGAAATAGAGCGTGAAAGGGGTTCAGAGCAGTGGGAAATAAGTATTGCGTCTAATAACAGAATAGATCACTAGGAAGGTGGCTCGTGAATTACCTACGAAACCAAGAGCAAGGGATAACTTTGTCAACAAGGTGTACAGGAGAGTCGGGTTTCGATCCTGTGGAACTGTGGGTTATGGGCCCACCATG
The DNA here is from genome assembly GCF_002162155.2 of Triticum dicoccoides. NCBI lineage: Eukaryota > Viridiplantae > Streptophyta > Magnoliopsida > Poales > Poaceae > Triticum > Triticum dicoccoides. The sequence continues at coordinate 338,194,668 of NC_041387.1, read as the reverse complement.
TGGTTAAAAGTAGGAGGGTCAGTGACATCTTGCACGATCATGTAAGCAAGGCATGTCAGAGGATAGTCTGTTGGTTACAACATCGGTACCAAGGGCGAGGGACGAAGAGAACCATTTTCCTGCTTGTTAAATGAGGCGGACCAATAGGCAAGGTTCTAGTCCATCGGTGGCTACCAGAATGTCATCAACAGTAGTAACAGGGTCTTACTGACAATGTTTACATAAGTAGGAGAATATTACTGCTTAGATCATATAGATCACAAGAAACGTTAAACCAACCAATGGAAAGGAAAACATGATTATCAGATTAAACAGATCAATGGAAAGGAAAATGTGTTTAAACACATATTTCAAGGGTATATCCTTCCCAAGGACAAGCAGAGTATGATATCCATGATAGGATATAATGTAGAAAAGTCTTTAGGTAGGGGAGGGAATTTTCATGACATTACCCATACAGCGGTGTTTGGATAATTGAGGAGGAAACATTTAGCATTGGGCTTCAAATGTTCCAGTTGAAAATCCGAGTACCATAGACATGCTTCGAGATAGAATTGACATGGTCAACAGGTGAAGATCAGACTTTGGAAACAAAAATGATCCATTAGGAACAACTTATAGCATAAGTATTACAATTTCCTCATGAAAGAATGACTAACCTTGCCAAAAAGGTAATTATAACAATAGGTCCTCCGGCCAGGTGTGCTAGGCATGACATCACCTTATCGGGTCATATAAAGACCAATGTTATAACTCTTGGAAATATGTTCCAACCATCATATCTGACCGAGATTCAGATCTGATTGGTGTCAGGATACCTCAGACTCAGGATCCTGAGATAAAAAGGTGCGACACAATTTGACGAGAAGACATCATAAGATTCTCAGGAATTAAAATATGGAAGCGAGTTCCGAAACAAGAATTTTTCATCATTAAATCAAGAATAGGCGAGGAGGTGGCTGATTGACTCAGCGCCCATTCATCAAGAATTCCAACAAGATGGATTTCCACAATTATGTGAACAAGGAGTTAACATTGGTTACATCAAAAGATATAATGATGTATGCTCGAGGAGAACATCCACGAGTAAACATTGGTTGAAAGGTGCACCCAAAATATGGGCATTAGGTAGCATGATCAATGTTAGAATGGTGATTCGATAACCAAAAGACTTAGAATGAAGCTATCGACCATTCACTTCAAAGCAATAGAGTTGCTAGAAGTTCCAAATTCAGACATCATAGTTTATTTGTCGATTTTCCGGTTAGAAACAACACGGGGACCAAGAAGAATGGTGATGGCGAGAAGCATCACTTTATCAAGAATTCTTAAGAGGTGGTGAAATTCTCACAACATCATTGACATAAAAGGTAGTAATACTTCAAGGTAGATCATAATACATGCTAGATAGAAAGTTACATCCATATCATGTACAAGTTTGTGATGAAAGAAAGGTATGGATGTTGTCGATGGTAACTCAAATTACCAAGGGACAAGGATAACACTAATCATCATGAATTCGTTTGATATCTTGGAAGGAGTCAAAATGTTGATGATGATCACGACAAATTTTGTCGAGAGACTCCACGAAGAAGAAACCGAACAGCAATTGCATCGAGCAAAGGACTGATGCAACGAAAGGTTATTGGAACCACAGATACGACACAAACTCGGAATCAAGTTTGCTGTTCGAGGTAAAACGGTAAGACAATGAAGATCGATGTAAGCTTAGCTCATCGCCAAAAGTGGTGCTCCGGGAATAAGGACCAGGTAGCACAGTTAACATCAGCACGATACTGATATAGCTGATTAGGCTACAAATGATGTGACCGAGTACAAACTCGTAAGTAAAGAAGATTACTAATAGTTGTTTAATCGCGATGCGGACTCGATTCAGTTATCGATGTCTTAGAGTATTTAGTAACTCAGAGCTCGTGAAAAAATTGGAATAAGTGAGAATGTCGTACTTGATGAAGAACTCATAAGAATTTATGAAGTTTCGTGTTAATCTCGAGATACCAGGGGGGTAATACTCATCGCCAAATCAAAGTAGAGGTTGGACTGGGGTATTGCTTTGCAGAAGACAAGTACTTCAACTTGTCCGAGAAATGGGATCAAAGAACAACAATATGGTCGGAACCACAATTCCAAAGGACCAAATCCCAGATGTAAGATGAACTTATACTAAGGGGACAATTTATTTTTAAGAGAAGCTTTCATGAAAAGATCTACATCGGGTCCATGGGCATGAACACTAAGTTCAAGGTCGACTCCCACTTCTTCAATGCATAACCTTCCATTCACTTCTCGTGTTTCAAAAATGACATTTGTTGTTGAAAGTTTTACCTGGGGCAATACCAGATAAGTATGACCTGTGAAATCTTATGGGTTCAAACAGGTAGGGCGGGCGTTGGTTCAACTCATCGGGGCATCTTAGGAACATATATCGGCAACTTCAGAGTAAATAATACAAGCTCGAAAGTAGAGTATGGTTATCAAGGCAGAGGATACAAATTACCAAAGGCATTATATACCCATGGAAAGGCTCACAAGGTTGTTGAATATGAAGGACACTGTCGGATAATAATCCAACAAGGGTTTGTGGGCTCCAATGGAGTTGTTGCGAGTATCGGTACTTTATCAGAGGAAGAAATCATGCAAAGGCATTGGATTATAGGAACAACTGACTAACTCTAAGCTCAATTGCAAAGGAATTACGATTTCCAAATCTTCAGAAGGAAATGCTCTGATTAAGGATGGATACGTCGAGTAATCTTAGGGGTACAGTCGACGACAATTGGATTGGTCGAGATCCAACTCATGTTTAAAATGACGCCTGAGCCGGAATGATGAATTCTAGGATCTAATTGAGGTTTGCGAGCATTCGCAACATAATAAATCAACGGAGTCAACATGATAATGACAAGGGATGTCAATAGGATTTCGAGACTTATGGGATTAACCATAATGCATGCAAGCAAGAATTTCAAGAGCAATAGGCGGTTAAGGATTTTCGTTAGATTGAATGGTATTTCAAATACTTTTGTGGAACACCTGAACAACTGGGGAGAAATGAGTCCTCGGTAAGTGTGAGGATTAATTTGTAGGTGTATTCAGGCGGCAAGGAACTGCAAGGTAGTAGGCACAAAGGATTAACGAAACAACGGCGAGTATTTCGGGGTATCTTGTAATAACAAGACCAACTGGGGATGAATGTAAGAATGACAACTTCATGTAGTTATCATAAGGGTTGACGGTGGAAGGGGAATTGCAAACGCGATGAACACAAGTTCTCGGGTTAACAGTGGAGAGTATCTTCAGGGTCTTCTGGTGCAGCAGACGATCATTGGTAATAAGGTCCTCTCTAGGTGAAAGTTACAACGAGATCCTAATATTAGATTTAGCAAAATTCATTGATCCCAAATAGAAGAGAGATCAGAGTCCCAGAGTATAGACGAGGAGTAAAAGATTCTAATACCACCCAATGGCGACGTGGGCCCGTAAGGCACATAGCCATGCTAGTAAAAGTTTTGTAACGTCTAGACTCCACTTCGGCCAATGAGTGTGGAACGGGGATTCCTACAGGCAGTCGGCTCTGATACCAACTTGTGACGCCCCCGATTCAATTGTACACTGATCATGCGTGCAAACGTGTACGGTCAAGATCAGGGACTCACGGGAAGATATCACAACAAAATTCTAAAAACATAAATAAGTCATACAAGCATCATATTACAAGCCAGGGGCCTCGAGGGCTCGAATACAAGTGCTCGATCATAGACGAGTTAGCGGAAGCAACAATATCTGAGTACAGACATCAGATAAACAAGTTGCCATAAGATGGCTACAACAAACTGGGATACAGATCGGAAGAGGCGCATGCCTCCTGCCTGGGATCCTCCTAACTACTCCTGGTCATTGTCAGCAGCCTGCACGTAGTAGTAGGCACCTCCAGTGTAGTAGTTGTCCTCGACGATGGCGTCTGGCTCTTGGGCTCCAACGTCTGGTTGCGGCATCCGAGAAGAAGAGGAAAACAGGGGAAAAGAGGGAGCAAAGCAACCGTGAGTACTCATCCAAAGTACTCGCAAGAAAGGAGCTACACTACATATGCATGGGTATATGTGTAAGGAGGCCATATCAGTGGACTGAACTGCAGAATGCCAGAATAAGAGGGGGATAGCTAGTCCTATCGAAGACTACGCTTCTAGCAGCCTCCGTCTTGCAGCATGTAGAAGAGAGTAGATTGAAGTCCTCCAAGTAGCAACGCATAGCATAATCCTACCCGGCGATCCTCCCCTCGTCGCCCTGTGGAAAAGAGATCACCGGGTTGTCTGTGGAACTTGTCTGGGTGTATTTTATTAAGTATCCGGTTCTAGTAGTCATAAGGTCAAGGTACAACTCCGAGTCGTCCTTTTACCGAGGGACACGGCTATTCGAATAGATAAACTTCCCTGTGGGGGTGCACCACATAACCCAACACGCTCGATCCCATTTGGCCGGACACACTTTCTTGGGTCATGCCCGGCCTTGGAATATCAACACGTCGCTGCCCCACCTAGGCACAACAGAGAGGTTAGCACGCCGGTCTAACTCCTATGGCGCAGGGGTCTGGGCCCATCGCCCATTGCACACCTGCATGTTTTGAGGGCGGCCAAAAGCAGACCTAGCCTCCCTAATACAAGAGCAGGCGTTCCAGTCCAATCCGGCGCGCGCCGCTCAGTCGCTGACGTTAAGAAGGCTTTGGCTGATACCACGACGTCAAGTGCCCATAACTGTTCCCACGTAGTTGGTTAGTGCATATAGGCCAGTGGCCAGACTCAGATCAAATACCAAGATCTCGTTAAGCGTGTTATTATGAAGTAACCATGAACGCCAACCAGGGCCAGGCCCACCTCTCGCCTAGGTGGTCTCAACCTGCCGTGTCACTCCGCCTCAAAGTAACAGTCAGGGGCCGTCGGGAACCCAGTCCCACCTCTACCGGGATGGAGCCACCTGTCCTTCCAGCCCCCACATCGAAATCACTTGCGGGTACTCAATGAGTCAACCCTACTTTAGTCACCATCTATATAGTATGTATGTATAGTATAGTATATACCCGTGATCACCTCCCGAGTGATCACGACCCAATAGTATAGCAAGGCAGACTGACAAGAATGTAGGGCCAATGATGATAAACTAGCATCCTATACTAAGCATTTAGGATTGCGGGTAAGGTATAAATGACTGTAGCAACAATCAAGGCTATGCAACAGAATAGGAGTAACTGAATAGTAACATGCTACACTACTCTAATGCAAGCAGTAGAGAGAAGAATAGGCGATATCTGGTGATCAATGGGGGGGGGCTTGCCTGGTTGCTCTGGCAAGAAGGAGGGGTCGTCAACTCCGTAGTCGAACTGGGGTCGCTGGCAGTCTTGGGGTCTACCGGAAAGAAGTAACGGAGGGGGAACACAATAAATAACAAAGCAATCAAAGCATCACAAAGCGTAACATGGCAATATGCGGTGTTAGGTGTGCCCTAACGCGGTAGTAGGTGATACCAACGAAGGGGGAAACATTCGGGGAAGTATCCCCGGTGTTTCGCATTTTCAGATAGATTAACCGGAGGGGGAAATTTATGTGTTTGCTATGCTAGGGATGTGTGGCGGTCGAACGGGCTGCGAATCCAAATTCGTCTCGTCGTTCTGAGCAACTTTCATGTACAAAGTTTTTTCATCTGAGCTACGAATTATTTTATATTAATTTTCAAAGTTTTTAATCATTTTCTAAATTTCTGGAATTTACTAAATTCAAAATTATATTAAATACTAAATGTTGTGGGTACATAGAAGTGTACCTAGAAATGCGCAATAGAGGCTGACATGTGGACCCAGTTGACTGGGTCAACTGCCCAGTCAGCAGAGGCTGACTGGTGGGGCCAGGGAGCTTAGTCAGCAGGCTGACTGGACCCATTTATCGGTTTGAACAGTAACAGGGGGCCCCACATGGAATTGACTGTAGTTTATAAACCAATTTTATTTATCTATGAACGTCCAGATTAATTAACCATGGGCTCCATTAGTCATAGGCACAAGGGGTAATTAGTAGTGTTATTAGTGGCTAATCAGTGGATTAGCCGGCAGCTAAATGGCAACGGCCACCATGTGCAGTGGAGGCTCGCCGGAGCAGTGCTGGAGGCAGCAGTGGGACGAGTTAAGGGCACTAGAAGGTTTCCCTCGCTCGCTCGCAACTAGGGAAGCCCGTGGGGGTCGTGGGGGGCCGGAGAAGATGGCCGAGACGAGTTGTGCAGCAACGGCAAAAGCAGCAGCATTCAGAGGGGGGGAAACGGACGGGGCCCGATGGGGAGCTCACCCCCGTTGACGAGAAGAGGGCGGCAAGGCGCGGGGAGGACCGACAAAGGAGAGGCGGGGACGGGGCAGTCCGGCGCGTCGGGGGCAAGGATAACGCAGTCCGGCGAGGAGGCGGCGCCGGCAAGGTCGTGGGTGACCCGCGAAC
>NC_041387.1:338180113-338187958 GCF_002162155.2 Triticum dicoccoides | reverse complement strand
GGCGATCCGGTGGCGGCGACGTCGATGTGGCGGCGGGGCGCCGGTGTGAGGCGGGGCGATCCGGCGACGGTGTCGGTGGCGAGCGGCGTGCGAGGTGATGGGGTCGGGGCGCCGTTTTCCCCGATCCAGATCGGGTGGGCAGAGAGGTCGTAGGGGGGAGTGGACCGAGAGGGGGAAAGTGGGGAAGGGATCGGGCTAGGGTTTCGAGTGTGTGGGGGGTTATACAGCCAGGGTGGGCCGACTGGGTCGTGTGGGTGGCCAGCTGGGCGTGCTAGCCCAGTTGGCCAGGGGGTTCTCTTTGTTTTGTTTTTGTTTGCTCCTTTTTTTTGTGTGTAATGTTTTCCTTTTCTAAATTATATTTTACTTCTGATCTATTTAATTTTAGTATCAACAAAATAGAAATGTGGCACCTAAAATAGTGTTACAATTTATGCCACTGCCACAAACAGTTTTAGCACTGAACTAAAATAGTTTTGAAATTGTTTATTATTTTAAAAGCATTTGAATAACTATTTTGCCACTGTTTATGTATTATAGTGCATTTAAACACTTTCTAAAAGTGTGGTTTCTTCACCAATGTTACATTTGATTTATTTGTCACTTTTAGAACACTTTAGTTTTTACATATGAGAACTTTTATTGTTTGCTTGATTTTAAATTTGAATTCGAACCGGTTTCAAACTAACGCGAGATTATTAACAGTAATCGAGGTGACATGGCATCATTAGCAGGGAATTACTATAGTCTAATTATCCGGGCGTCACACATGGGCATCCCCAAGCTTAGGCTTTTGCCACTCCTTATTCCATAGTCCATCAAATCTTTACCCAAAACTTGAAAACTTCACAATACAAAACTCAACAGGAAATCTCATAAGCTCCGTTAGTGAAAGAAAAGAAAACCACCACATAAGGTATTGTAATGAACTCATTCTTTATTTATTTTCGTGTTAAACCTACTGTATTTCAATTTCTCTATGGTTCATACCACTTAATACTAGCCATAGATGCATCAAAATAAGCAAACAACACACGAAAAACAGAGCTGCACGGCGTAATAGAGCTTGTTCTGAGTGCAGGATATAAGCACTGCGCCAGCCCCCGCGCCATGTCACGAGAATGCTCCATCGAAGTAAATGACCCAGCCATCTGGTGCCTCACTTCCTGGGGAAAGCGACCGATCCTCGCCTCCTTCGAGCCCTGGCGCCTTTGTTCATGCTTCCACAAAATCTGCAAGTGCAGCTCCTTTGACGACCCTGGTTGTGCTGAATTCCAACTGAAACGCTTGCAGCTCAATGTTCCATTCGGCGACCCTTCTGGCGAAATTAGGGCTCCTGAGTACCCTTTCCAGTGGGTAGGCTAAGACGACCTTGATGGGGTGACCTTGAAAGTAGTGCCGTAACTTACGCGAGGCCACCAACAGTGCGAGCAAGAGCTTCTGAGGCCTGGGGTATCGTGCCCTTGCATCCCGCAGCACCGTGCTGACGAAGTACACCGGATGCTCGACGAGGGTGGGCATGCTGACGAGGTCAGTGCCCTCTGGAGGTTTAGGCGCCTCCTGAGACGACGGAGCCCCCAGCACCTGGCTGCCTGGCACGGCCTCTTCAGCCCTAGGGGCGTCTTCCTGCTGAGGCTGGTCTCCATCTGCCGAGGCAGTGGTCTTCGTGAGGCCTCCTTGGTCTTGTGCTGCCGCGGCCGGCGCCGTGGCCGGTCGTGAGGTAGCCTTGACCTGGCGCTCCTCCCGAACCGCCACTAGAGCTGCACTGGTGGAGTAGGGTGTGGCGGCGAGGTAGAGCACTAGCGGCTCGATAGGGCGTGGTGCCACCATCGCAGGAGGGCTGGTCAGATACTTCTCGAGGTCTTGAAATGCTTGGTCGGCCTCCTATGTCCATTCAAACGGGTCCTTCTTCTTCATCAACTTGAAGAAAGGCAAGGCATTCTCGCCCAGCTTGGAGATGAAGCGTCCTAACGCAGTTACGCGTCCGGCGAGCTTCTGCATTTCTCTGAGGGTTTGTGGTGGACTCATGTCTTCGATTTCCTTGACCTTCTCCGGGTTGTCCTCGATCCCTCTGTGTGACACGAGGAAGCCCAGAAGCTTGCCAGAAGGGACGCCAAACACGCACTTCTCCGGGTTGAGTCGCACGTCCACCTTGAGGAGGCTCACGACGGTCTCCTCCAGATCCTGGATTAAGGTCTTCGCCTCCCAAGACTTCACCACAATGTCATCGACGTAAGCCTCAGCATTTTTCCCGAGCTGCCGGCCTAAGGCAATGTGCATCAGCCGCTGGAAGGTTGTGCCCGCATTGCGCAATCCGAACGGCATGCAGGTGTAGCAGTGTCGTGGTTCTAAGTCTGACAGTAGAGTGGGGGTAGGTATGGAGAGGCAAGGTCCTAGCTATGGAGAGGTTGTAAACACAAGAGATGTACGAGTTCAGGCCCTTCTCGGAGGAAGTAAAAGCCCTACGTCTCGGAGCCCGGAGGCGGTCGAGTGTATTATGTGTATATGGATTACAGAGTGTCAAACCCTTCTACCTGTGGAGGGGGTGGCTTATATAGAGTGCGCCAGGACCCCAGCCAGCCCACGTAATGAAGGGTTTAAGGTACATTAAGTCTGGGGCGTTACTGGTAACGCCCCACATAAAGTGTCTTTACTATCATAAAGTCTATTTAATTACAGACTGGTGCAGTGCCGAGTGCCTCTTGACCTTCTGGTAGTCGAGTGAATCTTCGTGGTCGAGTCCTTCAAGTCAGTCGAGTGAGTCCCTCGTAGGTCGACTGGAAGGTGATCTCTTCTACGGGTGTCCTTGGGCAGGGTACTTAGATCAGGTCTGTGACCCTACCCTAGGTACATGACCCCATCATTAGCCCCCGAATGGATTGAGGCTTGAGTGATGAAGGAGTTGATGTTGTTTCCGATTAGCTTTCGCATACTGGCCATGCGTTGTTTTGAACCAAAAAATTCTCTTTGTTGATAGTGAACAACTTTTCTTCAGTCGACTCGATCCATTATTTTGCTTCGTCGAGTGATCTTTTAGACTTCGCTGATTTCCGAGCGACGGATCGCAGGAAATCCCGCGTTTGGCAGACTGATCTGCCGTTCGCGGATTCCGCGGGATACGGAATTTGGGGGAGCGCGCGAAGCGGAGCGGACCGCGGTGCTCGGATGGGACAGGGCATAGACGTCTCGATCCCCGCGCCGCTTTTTTCGCCACGTATCACGCCCGCGCAACTGTTTCAGGATATGATTAGATCGACCAGGCCCACCTGTCATCCACTCGGAAGGGATCTTATAAATGTGCCCGGCGAGGGTTTTCTGAACAGTGCCTCAGCATTCTCCCTCTGCTCCCTTCGTCTCCGCCCAACGCGCTCGCTCTCGCCTCCACACAACTTCTCCTCGCGCGCCTCGCCGGTAGCCATGGTCAAGGAGAAGACGGCAACGCTGGAACGCGCGAAGAAGGCATCGGCGACGGAGAAGGCGAAGGGGAGATCCACCAGCCGCGGCGGGTCTTCGTCTAGATCTCGCCTGCCGAAAGGCTGGGTCCAGGGAGATTGGATCCAGTCGACCATCACGGAGAAGTATCTCCTCGACATGGCCAACGAGGGCCTGATCCCTCATGGAGCTGCGAGGCTTCCGGGGAAAGAGTGGCAGCCCTAGCCGGACGAGGGTGAGTGCGTGCTTCTGGCTACCCATGTCGACCGCGGATTCTCTTTGCCGCCGAGCATTTTCTTTCGTGGTTTCTTGAACTTCTTTGGAGCGCAACTCCACCACTTCACCCCGAATTCTATCGCCTATCTTGCCGCGTTTGTGTCCATGTGTGAGAGTTTCCTGGGTTGTCGACCGCATTGGGGTTTGTTCAAGCACATATTCACGTGTCGCTCTCAAACCGTGAAGAAGGCGAGCCCAGGCGACGAAAAAACCCGAGTTGTCCAAATGTGTGGGGGTCTGGGGATCCAGGTGAGGAACAAGAGCACCTTCCCAGCCATGACATTTCCCGAGTCAGTCAGAGGCTGGCAGTCGACCTGGTTCTACTGCCAGGATCAGTCGACGCCGGGGCAGTTGAGTGGACTCCCTCAGTTCACCATGGGTCGAGTGAATAAGCCCTCCTCTCTGAAGGTGATTCCGGAGGAGAAAGCTGACGTGAAGATGTTGATGGAGCGTGTAGTTCAGTTGGTTCGGGAGGCAGTGACGGGTATGGATCTCCTCGAGGTTTTTCTTAGGCGTCGTATCCAGCCTCTTCAGTTCCGGAGCCATTGCATGTGGTTGTACTGCGGACTGAGGATGTGACTCGGGTCAATCCAGAAGCAGTCGACGATGCCACTCTAGAAAGGTGGATGGCCGTTGTTACTGGGAACAAGGATAACCCTCGCGGAGCCAGAAGGATTCCTTCACTCGACTGCCATAGTGATCCAAACAAGGTATGTCATTGTATTCTCGTTGCATTTATTTCTATTTTCTCTGCCGATCGGTCGACTGATCTTTGTCTTGATGTCTATCAGGCCCTCACTGAGCTGTACTTGATGCCCAATGGAGCACAGGCTCCGACCGAGGAGGGAGAAGCGAGCGGGGGCGAGAGCCAGGAGGAGGAGTGGGACTCGGACACCGCTGAGGATGATGATGATGATGATGACAATGATGATGATGACGAGGAGGACGGGGAAGAGGAGGAGGAGGAGGAGGTCGCACCACCACGCTCGTAAAGGCGGTCGAAACTTGTCCATGACCCTGCGACTGAATGTGGCAAGGGGGTTGCGACTGTTACACAGTCGACCAAGCGTCCTCGGACCACCTCTCCGGCGCCGACTGAAAAGGCGTCGAAGCAGCCCAGGGCGGCCCCGTCAAAGCCGACCAAGCACCTGCCGAAGATGAAGGTGTCCATCCCCACCATATCAGGGTAATCATGTTGCTTAAGTCTTCTTGTTTTGTGTGAACTTTATCTCTGGTTGGCGCTGCAGTTAGTCGACTGACTCTTTGGAGTTGCAGTGCTGCTACTTCTGAGACCTCAGCCCGGGCTGACGATCATGAGATTGAGGACGCAGCAACCTCAAAACCTGGTACTATACTCTTAACCCCGTTTCTAGTCGACTGACTCATGATCTCTAATTCTGATTCTTTTCTGTAGCTCCATCCAATGTTGTTATCACTCTCCCTGATGATGATGATGATGAGGAACCGCTGAAGCACAGAATGAGAAGGAAAGCGTCTGCCAGCAGGGTGCCCCAGGATGTGACGGTGCCTGAGACTCTGGTCGCGGAGGAGGAGAACACCACTCGACACACTGTGTCCTTCGCAGATCCACTGACGAGTGCTCTGCAGCCCTCCCTCTTCACGACGCACCACGTCCCAAAGGACCAAGCTGGCGCCGCGAAGGAGGCGATACGCCAGGCAGGGATCATGATGGAGCAGTTGAAGACCATCCGAGATGCGAGCCAGGCAGCTTACGACGCCAGTTCCGCCCTTCAAAGCAATGTTCAGGTCAGTCGACCACCGCTTGTTTTCTTTCCAGAATTTATAGTAATCACCTAGTGGGTGTGTCGATTTAAACTCCGTGTTAGCGGGGCCATGCTGAGTGCACCCGCTGGGTGTAGTCCCCAAGGCTAGGGTCGACTGCTGGCGGTCGGCCTTAGGCTTTATAATTTCAGTCTTTCCGTCATTCGACTATGGCGAATGGATTTCGCAAACCGGTGGGGGCATGCTGAGTGCACCCACTGGGTGTAGTCCCCGAGACTGTGGTCGACTGCTTGCAGTCGATTATAGTCTTAAAGAATACATCTCTTTTTTTTTGAGGTCGACTGGTCGACTCTATCTTCAATAGGATTAGTGGGGGCACGCTGAGTGCACCCACTGGGTGTAGTCCCCAAGGCTAAGGTCGACTGCTGGCAGTCGGCCTTAGGCTTTATAATTTTAGTCTTTCCGTCATTCGACTATGGCGACTGGATTTCGCAAACCGTTCGACTGGTCGACTCTGTCTTCAATAGGATTAGTGGGGGCACGCTGAGTGCACCCACTGGGTGTAGTCCCCAAGGCTAAGGTCGACTGCTGGCAGTCGGCCTTATGCTTTATAATTTCAGTCTTTCCGTCATTCGACTATGGCGACTGGATTTCGCAAACCGGTCGACTGGTCGACTCTGTCTTCAATAGGATTAGTGGGGGCACGCTGAGTGCACCCACTGGGTGTAGTCCCCGAGACTACGGTCGAATGCTTGGATTCGGTTGTAGTCTTAGAAACGCGTGATTTTTCCTTTTCCACTCGGAAGTGAATTATCTTTGACATTTAGTCGATTGGTTCTTCGCAGAACTCATGTGACCTTGCGGCTCGCTACACTGAACTGGAAAACAAGCACATTCAGCTCGAGCTGAATTTGAAGCTGGTTCAGGAGAATCTGACGAAGGCAAAGGAGGAGACCGAAGGTATGTTTGGTGAGACCTCGACGACTGCTTTTTCCCTTCATTTGTTTCAAAATCTGATCTTGCTGTAACTTGCAGGTAAGGTGAGGGAGGCCCAAAGGAAAAAAGACCTTGAACTAGCTGAGAAGATCAAGCTTGTTGACGAGAAGTTAGCTTCAGTCACAAAGCTTGAGCAAGAAAATGCTACTCTGAAAGCTGTTCTTGGGAAGAAAAATGATCTGGAGGTTTTCCTGAGTGGTCTTGCCAAGAAGCTGTTTCTTATGCTTGAAGGTAAACCTTCAACAATCATTTTCAACTATGGTTTTTTTTCATTCGACCATTGCCTTGACTCGGTTATCGTCCTTGTAGAATTTTGTCAAAACTTTGAAGAAGAGACTAGCCGGCTGGAACCAAACCTTGACCCCGTCAATTCTCCGGTGAACGACGAAGTTGCCATGAATGTTTTCCGACTGGAGTCCCGTGTTGCAGCTGCCGTGGACTATCTTGCAAGGCTGAAGGTCGCCACATCTCGCATCGACTCAACGCTCTGGCCCGGGGAGACACTCCAGAACGACCTCGAGTCGCTGATGGCTCGTTTGAACGCTGTCCCTGGTCGAGTGCAGGAGTGGAAAAAGTCCTCGGCTCGGTGTGGTGCAGATGTTGCTCTGTGTCTGGCCCGAGTCCACTGCAAAGATGCGCGAGAAGACAAGCTGGCTGCCCTCCGGGTGGCCAACACCAAGAAACACGACTTCCGGTCCTTTATGGAAACTTTCCTTGCTGTTGCCACTCGGATCACAGATGGAATTGATCTTGATGAGTTTGTTGCACCTTCCAGCTCTCCACAGGAGGGGTAAAAAACTTCTTCTAAGCTCGATGCTTTAAATTTGCCTCGGTATGCCGAGTGGAGTTGTAACCGATAAACCTTAACAGGCTTAGGCGAGCACTTTCGGTTCCTTTAGGTATCGATCTGAACTTGAATTTGGTGTTTGAATATGATTGCTTTTGGCTCGAAATGTCTTTTGCAGGTTCAAAGCAAGACGCTCACTGCAATCGACTTATTCCTTAATCCACTTAGGCGAGCGCTGGGCTGCAGCTAAGCCTCCCGAGTGAGAGGTTTGCTCATCACTCGGTAGGATTTTGATAACTTAGGCGAGTACTTGGACTGCGGCTAAGCCCCCGAGTGAGAGGTTTGCTCTTCACTCGGTAGGATTTTCATAACTTAGGCGAGTACTTGGATTGCAGCTAAGCCCCCGAGTGAGAGGTTTGCTCGTCACTCGGTAGGATTTTGATAACTTAGGCGAGTACTTGGACTGCGGCTAAGCCCCCGAGTGAGAGGTTTGCTCTTCACTCGGTAGGATTTTCATAACTTAGGTGAGTACTTGGACTGCAGCTAAGCCCCCGAGTGAGAGGTTTGCTCGTCACTCGGTAGGATTTTGATAACTTAGGCGAGTACTTGGACTG
>NC_041387.1:338133337-338179514 GCF_002162155.2 Triticum dicoccoides | reverse complement strand
TAGGATTTTCATAACTTAGGCGAGTACTTAGACTGCAGCTAAGCCCCCGAGTGGAAGTCTGGCTTACCACTCGGTAAGATTTTCATAACTTAGGCGAGTACTTGGACTGCAGCTAAGCCCCCGAGTGGAAGTCTGGCTTACCACTCGGTAGGATTTTCATAACTTAGGCGAGTACTTAGACTGCAGCTAAGCCCCCGAGTGGAAGTCTGGCTTACCACTCGGTAGGATTTTATTTAATCTTAGGCGAAACGGATTCGCAGCTAAGCCTCCGAGTGGGAGTCTGGCTCACCACTCGGTAGGATTTTATATAATCTTAGGCGAAACGGATTCGCAGCTAAGCCTCCGAGTGGGAGTCTGGCTCACCACTCGGTAGGGTTTTTACAAACTTAGGCGAAATGGATTCGTGGCTAAGTCACCCACTGAGGGGAAAATTTTATTGGACAAAATAAAAAGTGACAAAAATTATGGAGGAACTATGACACTATTATTTTGAGATCCATGAGCTACAGAAGTACTTTATTGCAACTCATCCGAGTGATAAACTTAAGTGTAAAATGGGCGGAGTAGTTCCGCGTTCCAAGCTCGGGGCTCGTCGATATCATGTTCGACGTTGTAAAGACGGTACGCCCCGTTGTGGAGAACTTTGGTGACGATGAAGGGTCCTTCCCAAGAAGGAGCAAGCTTGTGTTGTTTCTTCTGATCCACTCGGAGAACTAAATCTCCTTCCTGGAAGGCTCGACCCCTCACATTTCTGGCGTGGAAACGACGCAAATCTTGTTGGTAGATGGTCGATCGGATCAGAGCCATCTCCCTTTCTTCCTCTAAAAGGTCGACTGCGTCCTGCCGCGCTTGTTCAGCTTCTGCTTCGTTGTATATCTCAACTCGAGGAGCATTGTGGAGAAGATCACTCGGCAAGACTGCTTCAGCTCCGTAGACCAAGAAGAATGGAGTTCTTCCGGTCGACCGATTAGGTGTGGTCCGCAGTCCCCAAAGCACCGAGGGAAGTTCGTCGACCCAAGCTCCAGCTGCATGCTTGAGATCACGCATCAATCGGGGTTTCAATCCCTTGAGAATCAGACCATTGGCTCGCTCTGCTTGTCCATTCGTCTGTGGATGGGCGACCGAAGCGTAGTCGGCTCGTGTGCCTTGAGAGTTGCAGAAATCCCTGAATTCTTCCGAGTCAAAGTTCGACCCATTATCCGTAATGATGCTGTGCGGGACTCCATATCTGAATATCAGTTCCCTGATGAAGCTAACAGCAGCACCGGCGTCAAGGTTCTTGATTGGTTTAGCCTCAATCCACTTGGTGAACTTATCGACTGCCACCAGTACATGCGTGAAGCCACTTCGCCCTGTTCTCAAAGGACCGACCATGTCCAATCCCCATACTGCGAAAGGCCAGACGAGTGGAATGGTCTTCAGAGCTGATGCAGGCTTGTGCGACATACTCAAGTAGAACTGACATCCCTCGCACTTATCCACTATTTCCTTTGCCATCTCATTCGCCTTTGGCCAGTAAAATCCGGCTCGGTATGCTTTGGCCACGATGGTCTGAGAGGACGCATGATGACCACAGCTTCCCGAGTGGATATCATTAAGGATGATTCGACCTTCTTCTGGTGTTATGCACTTCTGACCAACTCCAGTCACGCTTTCTCTATGTAGCTGTCCTTTGATTACGGTAAAGGCTTTAGATCGACGGACGATCTGTCGAGCCTCTTCCTCATCCTCCGGGAGCTCTTTTCTCAGGATATACGCGATATATGGAACTGTCCAGTCGGGAATGACCACCAAGACCTCCATGACCAAGTCGACCACTGCTGGGACTTCAACCTCAGTCGGATCTGTGGCACTCTTGAGCTGTGGAGCTTCTTCGGCGAAAGGATCTTCTTTGACCGACGGAGCGTGTATATGCTCCAAGAACACACCACTCGGAATGGCTCCTCTCTTGGAACCTATCTTTGCTAGTTCATCAGCTGCTTGATTTTTCAGTCGGGGTATATGATGGAGCTCCAACCCCTCGAACTTCTTTTCCAGCTTCCTCACTGCACTGCAGTATCCAGTCATGGCTGGGCTTCTCACGTCCCACTCCTTCATCACTTGGTTGACCACTAAATCTGAATCGCCATAGACCATCAGGCGACGGACGCCGAGTGAAATGGCCATGCGCAATCCGTATAAGAGGGCCTCATACTCTGCCTCATTGTTGGAGGAATCAAAGTGAATCTGGAGCACATATCTGAGCTTATCTCCTCTGGGGGAAACCAGGACAACCCCAGCACCGGAACCATTCAACATCTTAGAGCCATCAAAAAACATGGTCCAATGCTCCGAGTGAACTTCAGTCGGCTGCTGCTGTTCAATCCACTCGGCGAGGAAATCTGCTATTGCCTGGGACTTAATGGCTTTCTTTGCCTCAAACTTGATATCAAGGGGAAGAAGTTCAATCGCCCATTTCGCCACTCGACCAATTGCATCTCTGTTGTGCAAAATCTCTGATAGTGGAGCGTCGCTGACGACTGTGATGGAATGATCAGAGAAATAATGAGCAACCTTCTTTGTGGTCATGTATATTCCATACACAAGCTTCTGATAATGAGGATATCTATGCTTGGATGGAGTCAAGACTTCAGACAAATAATACACTGGTCGCTGAACTTTGAAAGCTTTTCCTTCTTCTTCCCGCTCGACCGTAAGCACAGTACTGACGACTTGTCCTGTGGCTGCGATATAAAGCAACAGAGGCTCTTTGCTGATTGGAGTAGCAAGCACCGGCTGGGTGGAGGGCAGAGCTTTTAGCTCAGCAAACGATGCATCAGCTTCTGGAGTCCACTCAAATTTGTCTGCCTTCTTCATCAGTCGGTAAAGAGGCAATGCCTTTTCACCGAGTCGTGAGATGAATCGACTTAATGCGGCCAAGCATCCAGTAAGCTTCTGGACATCGTGCACTCGCACAGGGCGTTTCATTCGGAGAATGGTGCCGATCTTTTCTGGATTAGCGTCGATCCCTCGCTCGGGAACGAGAAAACTGAGTAACTTGCCACCAGGAACTCCGAATGTGCACTTTGATGGATTGAGCTTGATATCATACCTTCTGAGGTTGGCAAATGTTTCGGCGAGGTCAGCGAGCAGGTCGGAACCTTTTCGTGACTTGACAACAATATCATCCATATACGCTTCCACATTCCGACTGATTTGAGTGAGTAGACACTTCTGAGTCATTCGCATAAATGTGGCTCCAGCATTCTTGAGGCCGAATGGCATGGTGATATAGCAGAAGCACCCGAATGGAGTGATGAAAGCTGTTTTTACCTCGTCGGGTCCGTACAGACGGATCTGGTGGTACCCGGAGTAGGCGTCTAGGAAAGACAATCTCTCACACCCCACGGTCGAGTCAATAATTTGATCTATGCAAGGGAGAGGAAAATGATCTTTCGGGCAGGCCCGATTGATGTGCTTGAAATCAATGCACATTCGGAGCGATTTGTCCTTCTTAGGAACCATGACGACATTAGCGAGCCACTCGGAGTGGTATATCTCTCGGATAAATCCTGCCGCCAACAGTCGAGCCACTTCCTCACCAATGGCTTTTCTCTTCTGGACGGCGGACCGCCGAAGATGCTCTTTGACTGGTTTTGCTGATGAGTCGACTCTTAGGCGATGCTCAGCCAGTCCCCTGGGAACACCTGGCATGTCAGCGGGCTTCCATGCAAAAATGTCCCAGTTCTCGCGGAGGAACTGGATGAGCGCTTCTTCCTATTTCGGGTCGAGTGTTGTGGAAATTTGGGTCGGGGCTGCATCGGGGTCGGTCGGGTGAATGTGAACAGGCTTCGTCTCACCGGACGACTGAAATGCAGATTTTGTGGCGGGCTTCTTGGATCGCAGCAAATCACTCGGATCTGCGTTTTGCTTGTATTCTTCAAACTCGACCGCTGTCACCTGGGAATCAGCAATCTTTGAGCCCTTCTGAAAGCACTCTTCTGCCTTTTTCCGATCACCGGTGACAGTGATCACTCCTTTGGGGCCGGGCATCTTCAATTTGAGGTACACATAACATGGTCGAGCCATGAACCGTGCATAGCCTGGTCTCCCCAAAATGGCATGGTATGCACTCTGAAAATCCACGACCTCAAACGTCAACTTCTCTTTGCGAAAATGTTTCGAATCACCAAACACCACGTCCAGAGCTATTTGGCCGAGTGACTCGGCTTTCTTCCCTGGTATAACTCCATGAAAGCTCATGTTACTGGTGCTCAGTCGGGACATCGGAATGCCCATTCCTTTCAGTGTGTCTGCATACAACAAATTCAGCCCACTACCACCGTCCATCAGCACTTTTGTCAGTCGAGTGCCTTCGACAACTGGATCGACCACCAAAGCTTGCCTCCCAGGGGTGGCAATATGAGTCGGGTGATTAGATTGGTCGAATGTGATGGGTGTTTGGGACCATCTCAGATAATTTACTTTTGCTGGGGTAACCATGTTCACCTCGCGGTTAATGACTTTCAATCGACTCTTGCTTTCCACATCTGCAAAGATCATCAGAGTGGAGTTGATATGCGGATATCCTTCCTCACTGTCCTCCTTGTCTTCGGCCTTGTCCGACTCCTTTTCCTTGTCTTTGGACTGTTTTCCTTGAAACTGCTGGATCAGGAGTCGACATTGGCGAGTGGTATGCTTTGGGTAAATGATATTCCCCTCTTCGTCTTTCTTCGTGTGGATGTGACACGGCATATCCATCACGTCGTTCCCTTCTTTATCCTTTACCTTCTTAGGGTTCCAGGATCCTTTTGGTTTCCCTTTAAACTTTCCCTGAGTCACGGCCAGAGCCTCTCCAGGAGCTGCCGGTTCAGCCTTCCGCTTCTGTTTCCGACTGGTGTTTCCCTTCTCCGACTGGCTCGGCTTGTGCTTGCCGCTTCGGAGTCGGTCTTCTTCTTCACCGTTGGCGTACTTGGTAGCAATTTCCATCATCCGACTCAAGGTCATGTCTCCGGTTCGACCAAATTTCAAACTCAATTCTCTGTTCTTGACACCATCCTTGAAGGCGCAGACTGCCTGATGATCAGACACATTCTCCACAGTATGGTGCAAAGTGATCTATCTCTGAATATACTCCCTGAGAGTCTCATTGGTCTTCTGCACGCAGACTTGCAGCTCCGTCAATCCAGCCGGTCGCTTGCAAGTTCCTTCAAACGTTCTGACGAACACTCGGGACAGATCTTCCCAAGTGTAAATGCTGCTAGGAGGTAACTGAGTCAACCATGCTCTGGCAGAACCTTCCAACATGAGGGGCAGATGTTTCATGGCCACCTCGTCATTCCCACCACCAATCTGAACCGCCACTTGGTAGTCCTCAAGCCAAGTTTCAGGCTTAGACTCACCGGTGAACTTGCTGACTCCTGTTCCCAACCTAAAATTGGGAGGAATCACTGTGGCTCTGATAGCTCTGCTGAAACATTCCGGACCAGAAACGTGCACTCGACTGCTCGTGGGCGCATCTCTGTCGAGTCCACCTCGATGGGCTCTGTTCCGGTCGACCAAGCCTTGCACGATAATGGATCGCGCGTCGAAGCCTGGTTCCCTGGGGTCGACTGGAACTCTTTGCCCCGCACTGAGCTGACATCTGTCATCTTGCTGCCGAGGAGCGTAAGACCCACCCCTCAGAGGGGAAGTGGGCACTCGACGCCTATCATCTCGGTCGTGTCGGTCTCCATATTGGTCTCGCCGATTCTCGCGCCCTTCACGCCGTGGAGGCGGTCTGGGACTGTGAGCCGACTGAACCGTATTCGCAGCGACGGATCGACTGTGAATTCTGTTGCGCGACTGCGACACAGCTGAATTCTGATCTCCTGCTGCCCGGAGCAGATCCCTGATCTACATCAAGCCTCTGCCAGCTTCCGACTGAGAAGGCTGGATGGACTCTGCTATACGGGTCGCAGCTGCTAAATTCTGGATTGGGGTTCGATATACCTGAGTCGGCGGGAAGAGTTGACGTCGACTGGCGTCAGGAACTCGTTTCTACGCGCGCTCGTCGAGTGCTCGCTGAAGATTCTCCAGGCGAGCGCGTTCGGCCAAATGTGCTAAACGTGCCTCCTCCAAGGCGCGAGCCTCGGGGGTTTCTCCTACGATGGGAGTATGCAGGGCATCCATGTTCCTGCGGCCAAGTTCCTCTCTTTGCAGAGAGTAGAGTTGCTCGGGCTGGTACTCTTCGTGGTCTCGTGTGGGGTCGCCTCCGTCGCCTGCCCCACCATCACGGGCGAAGCCAGGGGGGCTGCGAGGCCCGTCGACCATCAAGATTTCCGCCGCTGGATCACTGCTATCGCATTCGGATGCAGTCTCTACGGAGCCAGTCGACAGATCGAACAGGCCGTAGAGAGATTCATCGGGCTCGATTGCCGCAACTTGGGTGGTGGCCGTCTGGCGAGCCACCGCGTGTCTCACCCACCGCTGAAGCCTCGACCTACCCGAGCGCTTGCGCCAGCGGGAGACCGGGAGGGTGGTCGATAGGGGAGTCGACCGATATGGGGTCGGCGGCTGCCGCAGCAGAACGCCGCGGACACATGCGCGAAAATGCGTCGCACCGCGGACGGGGAGCGCATCGACGTCGAGTGGAGCCTCCTGGAGCCAGGCGGAGTCGTCGGCGACGAAGGTGAGGGCACCGAGACGAATCTCTCGACCCTCAACCAAAACTCCAGCAGCTACCATGATGAAAGTACTCGGAAGAATCGCAACTCCTCCACAAAATCGCTAAAACACCTGCCCCAAGGTGGGCGCCAACTGTCGTGGTTCTAAGTCTGACAGTAGAGTGGGGGTAGGTATGGAGAGGCAAGGTCCTAGCTATGGAGAGGTTGTAAACACAAGAGATGTACGAGTTCAGGCCCTTCTCGGAGGAAGTAAAAGCCCTACGTCTCGGAGCCCGGAGGCGGTTGAGTGGATTATGTGTATATGGATTACAGAGTGTCGAACCCTTCTACCTGTGGAGGGGGGTGGCTTATATAGAGTGCGCCAGGACCCCAGCCAGCCCACATAATGAAGGGTTTAAGGTACATTAAGTCTGGGGCGTTACTGGTAACGCCCCACATAAAGTGTCTTTACTATCATAAAGTCTATTTAATTACAGACCGTTGCAGTGTCGAGTGCCTCTTGACCTTCTGGTGGTCGAGTGAGTCTTCGTGGTCGAGTCCTTCAAGTCAGTCGAGTGAGTCCCTCGTAGGTCGACTGGAAGGTGATCTCTTCTACGGGTGTCCTTGGGCAGGGTACTTAGATCAGGTCTGTGACCCTACCCTAGGTACATGACCCCATCAAGCAGTATACCCCACATGGGGTCTGGAAGGCCGTCTTCTCCATGTATTCTACCACTATCTTGATTTGGTGATAGCCCGAAAACGCATCCAAGAAACACAGTAGGTCGCACTCGGCGGTGCAAGCGACGATTAGGTCGATGCGGGGGAGCGGGAACGTATCTTGAGGGTAGGCCTTGGTGAGGTTTTTGAAGTCGACGCACATGCGCTCTTTCCCTCCATTTTTCGGCACAACAATTGGGTTTGCGAGCCATTCGGGGTACGAATAACACTTGCCGCCTCCAGCTTGCGGGTTTCTTGGATGATGAAGGCCTGCTTCTCGGTATACTGCCGCCTTGCTTTCTGCTTCACGGGGCGTACGTTGGGGCACACATTCAGGTGATGCTCAATCACCTGCCTTGGGACCCCCGCTAGCTGCTTGGGTTCCCATGCGAACACACCCTTGTTCGAGCGCAGGAACTTCACCAGCGCCTCCTCTTGGTCGGGGTCAAGATTGGCACCTATGGTGAAGGTGGCGCCTGAGGACCCGTCCTCCTCAATGGGTACCTGCTTGGTCTCCGCCTTGTCCTGGGTGAACAACTGCTTCTTCTTGGTCGGCGCGGCCTCCTTGGCCTTGGAGGTGTCCGTGTCGGCAAGCTGCGCTGCTGCGCCTGTCTTGAGGACGAGCTTGAGCGCCAGCAGAGCATCCTTGGTGTCTCCAGCTACGGTGAGGATGCCGCTTCTCCCGAGCATCTTCATGAGGTTGTAGGTCGGATGGGTCGCTGCCATGAACTGAGCCAAGGTGGGGTATCCGAGGATGGCGTTGTACGAGAGGCCGATGTGGGCGATGTCAAAGTTGACCAGCTCCATGCGGAAGTTGTCATGGGTGCCGAAGGTCACAGGAAGGCGGAACTGCCCCAAGGAGCTGGAGGAACCTCCTCCGACGCCCGAGAAGGGCTTGCTAGGTTGGAGCCGTTCCAGCGGTACATGGAGGAGGCTGAAGGCCTCCACCGAGAGCACGTTGATGCCGGTGCCATCGTCGATGAGGGTCTTGGTGATGGCCACCTGGCTAATGGTGGGCATGCAAAGCATTGGGAGCACACCCGAGCAGGCGGTGTTGACGGGGTGATCGCCCGAGTTGAAAGTCAGGTCGGCTTTGTGTGCCGCCCAACCCGAAGGAGCTCCTTGCCATGCGAGGGCGGCGCCGATTTGGCGGAATAATGGCTTGGCGTGGCGGTCTGAGGATGGCGCCTGCGAGCCGCCCAAGAGAGCTGCGACGACCGGGGGCGCTGGCGCAGCATAGTGGGTGAGGAAGAGGTTGTGCAGCTCCTCCCAGGAGGCCACAGAAGATGTTGGCAGGTTGAGCAGCCAAACACGCGGGACGCCGGTGAGGGCCATGGGAAACCAGTTGGCCATGACCTTGTCGTCGCCTCCGGCCTTGAGGATGGCCTCCTCGTATGCCATCAGGAAAGCCAGTGGATCCACCGCGTTGTTGTAGCACGGAGGCATCTCTGGCTTGAACTTGTGCGGCCACTTTACCTGCCGGAAGGCAGGGGCCAAGGCTTGGAGCCCCCTGGCCCCAGTGCTGGCATCGGTCGCCGGAGCTGGAGGCGCGTTGTCCGCCATGAGGGCGAAGCACGGTGTTGGTGGAGAGCGAGCCGACGGATGGGAGAGCTCGGGCGCACCCCTACCTGGCGCGCCAAATGTTGGATATCGGGTTCCGGCAAAACCCTTAAGGTTCGAACTCTGGGGTGCGCATGAAGATCTTCTCCCAACCGAAACACGCCCACAACCTCGCAGCGGTTCTAAGCTAGCGCGATGAACAACACAAGAGACACGAGGTTTATACAGGTTTGGGCCACCATTGTGGTGTAATAGCCTAATCCAGTGTGTGGTGTGGTGGATTGCCTCTTGGGCTGATGATGAACAGTACAGATGAAGAACAGCCTAGAGAGGAGAGGTGTTCTTGTGGTGGCGTGGTATATGGATGAACTTCCACTTGCTACGGTGGTGGCTAGCCCTATTTATAGAGGCCCTGGTCCTCTTCCCAAATATTGAGCGGAAAGGGAACCAACAACGGCCATTTTGAAAGGGGACAGGTAGTACAAGCTATCCTGACTAAAGGTGGTCTTCGACTGCCAAAGGCACTGGTGATGACGCCGTCTTGGGCTCCACGGTGACCTCCGCCCTGCCGCTCTGCTGGTCTTGGTCTCGTTGCACCGATATGGAAACCTTTGCCTGATGCCTCGGTACTCCGCGCCTGCGCTTTCGCTCTTTGCACCAAAGAGGAAATGAGGACACTGCGCGGGCTGGCACCCGCGTGGCGCCCGCCTGGTCTTGATCATCAAGGCTTGCGTCATGAGCACCTCGCGAGGTACCCCTCACCTTGATCTCTCCGCCTCCCCGCGAGCCTGCCTGGTGAGGCAGCCCCTGAGGAGGCCTTGCGTCTTCCGCCCCACGAGGCTTGGCCCCTCGTGAGGGTCTTGAGTGCTTGCTGATGAAGATGGGCCATACTGGGCCACTGGTCGAGCCACGCTGTAGGCCGCAGTCAGGCAAGTCTGGGGACCCCTATTCCTAGAACGCCAACAAGTATATTGAACCCTCTTACTTCCACAGGGCTGGACAAATAAGGCAGAGGAGATCAGTTGTCCGGCTCCGCTACTGGAGGACCAGGCCAGTCCCCTGCTGGCTAAGATGCTGGTTTCGGCGCCGTATCAGGCGCCGAAGAAGAAGGCTAAGAAGAAGGGCAAGGAGACCAGAGGTGGTCTCCTCCGTAAGGGTAATTCGGATGCTATGTCCGAAGCCTCCTCCTCCCATGACGAAGACATAGAGGAGGAAGAGAGTAACTCTTCCCCCAAGGGAGGGAAAAGGAAAAGGGGGCTCCCACGGATCTGGAGCGGAGGCGGCCAAGATGGGAAAACCCTCATTTTTGGATGATTCCGAAATGGATGCCGATGCCACCCCAAAGCGGCACCCCAGGTTAAAGCCCTCAGCTGAATCATAAGTATCCGAAGACACCATATACATATCTGATTTTATACCTTACTGTTTTATCATACTGAAGTGCGTATTATAGCCCGGCTTGCAATCTCCCCCAACAGTCATCGTCATCTGGGAACTCGCTAGGGACTAATGCGATGGAGAGCGAGTCACCTCCGCAGATCTCTCTACCCACTGCCAAGGATAACACTGAAGTGCTATCTCGGGAGACCGTGAAGGTGGCGGCAGAGGGTAATACCTCTGTTGCCGAAGAGAGGGGGAAATCCACCCCTACGGAGACTGGTGATGGGGGCAACGCTCAGTTCGTCCCCCAACCGGATATTTTTCAGGAGACCAATATGACTCTGGAATCAGAACAGCCACCCTCTTCAAGGGAGGTGGGTGTGCCGTCTCCACTGGTGTCCTCTATCAATCCAGAGGCACCGGACACTCTGATGGAAGCGCTTCGAGGTGCTTCCATTGTGGAGAAGCACCGTACCCTGGTGGGTACGGTTGTTGAAAGGGTTCGGTCTGCCAAAAGCGGATTGAACCAAGCCTACATGCTTTGAGGTATGTGAAGTATTGTATTTTTGGTTATTTACAAAAGGAATAACTGTGTATAGATAGTAGCCCCTGAGACTCTGTTCGGCGTTTCCCAAAGAAGGGCCGACCAGAGGATCGAATAATATATCACAGGAGCTAACATATATGTCTGTGTTGATGAGCAGGCTATGAAGTTGGCGGCAGCCTCGCATGCAGCCGAAGTCTCCGAACTAAAGCGGAGGCTGGAGGCAAAACAAGGTATGTTATACCGAAGCATACTTGAATTGATATGAGTTCCAATTTGTTATCTGACTGAGCTTTATATTTATGCTCATAGCTGACTCGTCTGAGGTCGAAGCCCTCAAGAGTGCGCTAGCAGCAGCCAAGAAGAAGGTAGACGAGGAATGCACCATTCGCCAAAAGCATAAGGCGAGGTTGGATGAAGTCCAATAAGAGCTCACAGACGCCATAAAGAAATGTGAGTCTTTGGAGTGCAAGGTGTAGGATCAAGAATCCGATCTTACTGCGGCGCTCCAAAGTGCAAAGGAGGCCCGGGTTAAAGCCCAAGGTGCCTATCAGGAGATCCGCGAGGCCAAGAAGATCGCGGCTAGTAAGACTTTTAATATGCGAAGCAAATATGTAAGGAGAAAGTATACCTTCTTGACACGCATTTGGAGTTCTCCAGGAGCGTTTGTGGATTTGCCCCAAAGTGTTGCAGATGCTGTGGATTTCTTCTGAGCCGAGGAGGGGAGCTCAACAGAGAAACTATTCTGGTCGCAATACCATGAGCCAGAGCAGCCCTTGCCCCTCAGCGATCAGCTGAAACAGCTGACCGAGCTACATCGGATGGCCGAGCTGGCCATGAAGGATGTCCTAATCTGTTTTTTGGCCAGTCGAACCAATACCTAATAGCTACTTCGGGCTAGTGAAATGGTTGGTCGATGCCTGCCCAAGGCTAGATGCTATTAAGTGGTCGATCTGCATCGAAGGTGCCCGGATAGCCATCGCCTGTGTCAAGGTACAATGGCTGAAGATGAATGCCATTAGTCTTGCAACCGAAGGACCGCCCGCAGGCAAGGAGCGTCGTACGCTTGAGAAGTACTTCAACGACGTCCTTGAAGAATCCCGTATTATAGATGGCCTGTGCTCGAAGGACGTGATGTTTGAATGATTGTATCCGCAATTCCCAAACTATGTAATGAAAACAAAGCGTTCGTATAATGTTAGTCTTGTTTTATCTGAATTCATTTAACCTCCATTGCGGCCATTTATTAAATCTGACAGTTGGCCAGTCGTCGACTTCAGCCCCTCATGTAGATACTATGGGGGTGTTTGGTACAGCACAAAAACACACTTAACCCAACAATTTGGTCCTTGAAGGAGGTGCTAGTGCGGCGAACCAGGCAATCACACTATGTGGCTTTATCACTCTCACTTAGCCATAGGAGTTTGACAATAGAATTATAGGCGCAGCCCCTGGTATTGATCAGCGATCCGAACTCGGGCGCTGTAAAAACCTGACCAGATTAAACTAGTCCTTCGTGTAACACGGAAAAATCGCAAGAGATTTATACTGAGTCACTGTATAGCTGACCAGCTCTCGCCGCATCATGACAGTCAGTTTTTGGCTTTTTCTACTGAGGTGTTTGTCTGGCCAACCAGAAATACAATCGCAGTAGTTCTCCGTTTACTTCCTTAGCCGAACAATTGGAACGTAAGGTAGTAACCACAGGAGCCGGGCAACCCAACTATTGACCCAAGACATGATTCGGAGCTGATGCATATAATGCTAAATTCGGGACGCCGAATTGCACTTGTGAAAGTGTTCGGCCTTGTAATTTAATAGATGCACACGGCTGAATGGAGCCCCTGGCGATTTAGGTCGGGCTGAGGTGTACATGGCGGTCAAATGATCAAAAAGAATACGGCAAAAGGAATAAGTCAGTACAAAGTAATTTGGGCGAAAAACTGCTTCCCTTATAGTCTGATTGATATGTCAAAACATATTTGTACAGATAATGCTATAAGCATCGAGGCTATTTTACATGCCAAGCGCAAAGGAAAGCTGTGTAAAATATGGGGGAGGTGATCTTGAAAGATCCTTTAGGTACTCCGCTGTACATTTGCACTTCTTTTCGCCTTGGTGTGTGATCCTTTGAGAGGATTGATGAATAAGTTTTCACAAGGGGCCGGAAAAGGGCCCCTTTGACACCATAGAAAGTGCGATGTAGGTTGTAATGATACCGAAAAGGAAAACAAAGTTAAGAAAAGGATAGATGGGGCTCCAGGCACGGTTGAGCCGTATTGTGGACCTCATCCTCGATATGCCTCCATCGTCGCCCATGGTATTTTTAGCGCGTAATTATGAGCATGCGGTACATACGCCGCTGTTTGGTTAGGGCGAAGACAGAGGCCGGATTGCTAGTCGAGCTGCTGATGAGCTGGACTATCCTTTTGTTGTGTAGTCCGGACTCATTTGGCAGGGTCCAGTGGCTTAAATGCCAATGTGGAGATCGGCTTGATTAGAACGACCTGTACCTCTGCTGCTAGGGCCGCGGTGTGCTCCTCAATACACAGGGAATGATCCATGTTTTCGTGGACTGTTATAACACAGCGTGGGCCTGGCATTTTAAGTTTTAGATAGGAGTAGTGCGGAACCACATTGAAGAGGGCAAACGCGGTTCGTCCGAGTAGTGCCTGATAGCCACTTCAAAAAGGGACGATGTCGAAGATTAAGTCTTTGCTTTGGAAGTTGTCCGACGAACCGAATATGACCTCCAATATGATTGAGCCCGTGCAGCGGGCCTCTACACCAGGTATTACTCCTTTAATGGTAGTTTTAGTGGGTTTGATTCTTGATGAGTCAATACCCATTCTCCGGACTGTGTCCTGATAGAGCAGATTAACACTGTTGCCGCCATCCATGAGGACTCTTTTGAGGTGGAATCCATTGATAATTGGATCGAGGACTAATGTGGCTGAACCTCCATGGCGGATACTGGTCGGATGGTCCCTACAATCGAAGGTTATTGGGCACGCTGACCATGGGTTGAATTTTGGGGCGACTGGCTCTATCGCATAGACGTCCCTTAACGCACGTTTGCGCTCCCTTTTGGGGATGTGGGTAGCATATATCATGTTCACTGTCTTGACTTCGAGGGGAATTTCTTTTGTCCCCCTGTGTTCAGTGGGCGAGGCTCCTCATCATCGTCCTCGCTGGGTGACCCTTTCCCCGTGTGTTCGGCGTTTAACTTGTCGGCCTATTTGAAGACCCAACAACATCTGTTGGTACGATTAGCAAGCTTGTCAGGGGTGCAGTGAATCTGGCAAGGTCGATCGAGTATTCGGTCCAGGCTAGATGAGCCGTCCTTGTTTCTTTTGAATGGCCTCTTCCATTGACCAGACTTGGAGCCACTCAATCCGGTGTTGACCACCGTGTCTCCGGTATTGTCAGTGTTGCTTCGACGCTTGTTTTTGTTTTGTCGGGGCCTGCCGTTTCTGTTCTTTGCTTCGGAAGTGCCAGGATCGCTGGTACTGTTGCTGCTGCATGCAAGCCAGCTATCTTCGCCCGCGCAAAAGTGGGTCATGAGTTATGTGAGGGCTGTCATAGACTTCGGCTTTTCTTGGATGACGTGTCAGGCAAGCCACTCATCACGGATGTTGTGTTTGAAGGCTGCTAGAGCCTCAGTGTCCGGACAGACGACAATTTGGTTCTTTTTGACTAGGAACCGGGTCCAGAATTTTCTAGCTGACTCTCCGGGCTGGTGGACTATATGACTAAGGTCATCGACGTCTCAGGCCTGATATAGGTGCCCTAGAAGTTATCTCTAAAGGCATCCTCCAGGTCTTCCCCACTCCCAATAGAGTTTTCTGGGAGGTTGTTTAACCAGTACCGAGCTGGTCCCTTAATCTTGAGAGGGAGGTATTTGATGGCATGTAGGTCGTCACTGCGAGCCATGTGAATGTGGAGAAGGAAATCTTCGATCCATACTGCAGAATCCGTCGTGCCATCGTATGATTTGATGTTGATAGGTTTAAACCCTTCTAGGAACTGGTGTTCCATCACCTCATTTGTGAAGCATAGGGGGTGCACGGCGTCTCTATATCGGGCCACGTCACAACGCAGTTCGGATGGAGTCTGTATGCGGTTTTCAGCCGGGGTGAACTTATGCTTGTCTCGCCTGGCTTGATAGCCGTCTTCTGTTGCTAGGGCTCGGCCCTTTGATCCGTATATAGATCTGGTCTGACCAGCTCTATTATCCAGGTCATGTCGTAGGTCATAAGTGTATCCTGCAGCTGCGATCTCTTTACCTTTACGGTGGGGAAGTGCAGGTGGGTGTTCGGCTTGAGTTGCCGCTCTATCTCGGCCATGTGGTGGTCGGTCAGGGCCGTCAGTAGCATTACACTTGGGCAGTATAGGCTCTGGGGCCTCATCATCGAATTGGGGTAGCAGCTTGCGCTTTGGGTGACTCTTGGTTGGGCGTCCGAGGCCATATTCCTCGGCTGCCAGGACGTCAGTCCATCTGTCATTGGGCAGATCCTAATCAGCTTGGAGCTGCTGCTTCTTCTTTTTCAAGCTTCTTGCAGTGGCTATTAGCCGGTTCTTAAAGCTCTCTTGTTTGAAGGGTTCCTCTGGCGCGATGAATTCTTCATTGTCGAGGCTCTCGTCTTCTTCGGAGATTTGTATGTAATCATCATCCTCCGAACCCTCATTCCCGATGGGACTGTCAGGGTTGACTTGCCCCTCCTCCCAATCATCATGTTCAGCTGTTGGTTCGATCGGGGCTTCTTGGTTTTCGGTGTTATCTGGAGTATTGTTCTCTTTGGTGCCAGTTTTGTTGTATTTTTCTCGGCGCGGTTTAGATCGGTGCCGCTGACGATGATGCTTTGGTGGTGCCTCAGGAGAATTATTCTTGACTGGGTCCTTCCCACCTTCGTTGTGATCCCCTTTGGGTGTATCTACCATATATATGTCATACGTAGAGGTAGCCGTCCAACGTCCGGTAAGCGGAGGGCTCTGGCCTTGTTCTTCTCCGGCATCGTCGTCCATGTCGTCGATGTCCTCGGAAGCGTAATCAAGCATGTCGGTTAAGTCCTTGACAGTGGCTATGAAGTGGGTGGTGGGTGGGACGTAAAATTCCCTGCTCTCAGCCCCTAGTGCGGGTTGGGCATAGTTTGGCAGTGATTCTTCCGTAATGGCAAGAGATCACATTAGGTCCAGAGCCTCGTTTAAGGGCGTGGTATGGACAAGGAAGCGAGAATGCATGGAGCGTGACGGGACAAGATTTCCCTGGTCAAGCTCGTGCAACACAGACCTCGCGAGTTCGGAGTTGGTGCGCGGAGGTGAGTCCGGCTCGGTGAGGATAAAGCGAGCTAGGAGTGACTCCGGGCCAGCCAATGAAGCGATTCCCTCCATATCTCCGGTGTTGAGCTCTATGGCTGTGAAGAGCCCGGCGGGTTCTAAACTCCCATATTCAGACTCGGTGAGGAGTTCTGGATCTAAGGCCGGAACAGCGGTTGGGGTCGCGAGCCCTTGGAAGATCAAGTCTCCTCGGACATTAGCGACATAGTTTAAGTTTCTGAAACTGATCTGATGACCAGGGGTGTAGCTGTCGATCTGCTCCAGATGGCCAATCGAATTGGCACACAGTGCGAAGACGCCGAATATGAAGATTTGGCCTGGGAGAAAAGTCTCCCTCAGGGCGGTGTTGACATGGATGGTTGATGGAGCCATCGAGCCTTCTGGTGATGACACAGTGGAACTCTCAATGAAAGCACCAATGTCGGTGTCAAAACCGGCAGATCTCAGGTAGGGGGTCCCGAACTGTGCGTCTAAGGATCGAAGGTAACTAGGAGGCAGGGGACATGATGTTTACCCAGGTTCGGGCCCTCTTACTGGTGGTAATACCCTACTTCGTGCTTGATTGACTATTAGGAATATAGGGGTTACAAGAGTTGATCTACCTCGAGATCGTAATGGCTACACCCTAGATGTCTAGCATGTATGATTGTGATCTTGCCCTATGGACTAAACCCTCCGGTTTATATAGACACCGGAGGGATCTAGGGTTGTACAGAGTCGGTTACAGAGGAAAGAAAGTACGTGATCCGAATGCCAAGCTTGCCATCCACGCCATGGAGAGTCCCATCCAGACACGGGCAAGGTTCCTCTATCTTGTATCTTCATGGCCCATCAGTCTGGCCCATGTCACATAGCACGGACGCCCGAGGACTCCCTCATATCCCTCGCTCGAAACCCTAGCAAGGTCCCCAATGCTGCTGCCGCCATAAGGCCTCGATTGTCAACATCTGACGGTTTGCCCGTGCAGCTTACCCACTGATCTCCATACCCAGGCCGCCCTGAGTTTCTTAGATGACACCTGTCAAACGCCCTCTTTCCCATAGATCCCCATCCCCATCCCCATCCCCCACTCTAGAGCATCATAGCCTAAGCCCGGCTACGCTTCCCGTGGAGCTCGAGGAGCGACCAGCCCAAAAGAGGTGTATGGCGGTCTCTTCGCCTGACGTCGTCGAGGAAGCTGACGACCATTACTGGCGCAGACACTCAATCAGCGGGCTAGAGTATGCGGGTATGTCATGGACGCCGGCTACGACATCGAGGTCGTTGATAGTGATGGCCTGAGGCAGGCTATGTCATAGGTTAAGTGGCCCACCCCCAACCCCTCGGGTTCTATCATCGTCGATCTCATCCATGGCCCCGCCACTGATCTCCTCTGGCTCGCTGTCAAGAATTTTCCATCCTAGCCATCGAGCCCCTTTTGTCATTTCTAAAGGACACGTTCTGCGACGCTGGATTGGGATCCACAGCTTCCAAGTTAGACCTCATTGACGGCGACCACGAGGAGGGCACTCTCTCCTGCTCTTCCAAGGGGAAAGATCCCATTTGCTCTTCCCAGGGGAAAGAGCCCATCTGTGACATCAGAGAGGGCACCCTATAGTCGTGCTCTTCCAAGGGGAAGGATCTGAAAGTGCGTTAAGTCGACTAGATGGGGTGAATAGGCGATTTTTACAAATTCGTCACTGAGGAATTTCTAGGTGAAGAAATTCCTAAGTAACCACACACTAGCAGCGGAATAAGTACTCACGTATAAGCATAAGAGAGCAACAGCATAGTCATCATGATGAAATGAAAACAAACACAGAGTACAGAAAGCGTGATAACATGATAAGCAGGTTGAAGACTATGTGACTGAAGAAATAGGATTGAGGAAATAGAGAAAGTCTTCAGAAAAAGTCTTCAAATAGTAATGATTAGGTTCATCAACATATGAATGAGGAAATGAAAGGGTTGAGGAAATAGAACTAGTTGACTTGGTGAAGACAATGATTTGGTAGACCAGTTCCAACTGTTGTGACAGTTGTACGTCTGGTTGGAGTGGCTGAATATTTAAACTCGAGGACACAGGGTCCCGGAAACATAGTCCTCACCGTATTCTCCTTGAGCTAAGGTCACACAGACCTCGGCCAACACTCGTGGTAAGTCTTCACATGTGACTTCCAAACCTTCACGGACTTGGTCACTCGGCGATCCACAATTCCTCTTGGATGCTCAGACCATGACGCCTAACCGTCTGGAGGATACACAATCCTCAAAGGTAACAAGCATAGGTTCCACACAGGAACAATCTCTTCAGTGATTCTCAATAACTTTGGGTTTGTAGGTGTTTGGGTATGGGTTTTGGGTTTTGGGTTTTCCTCACTTGATGATTTTCGCTCAAAATCCTCGGAGGATGGGATGCTCTCAATGACAAGTTTCCGTTTCCCTCAGAGCAGCCAACCAGTTAGTGGTTGTAGGGGGCGGCTATTTATAGCCTAGGGAGCAGCCCGACATGATAAGACATAAATGCCCTTCAATGATATATGACCGTTAGGTGGTAGGATATTTTGGATAGCTGGTGCGTAGCACAACAACAGTCGGATTTGAGGTTTGAAATTCCTCAGGGCTATCATGTTCCTCACTGTGTCGGCAATCCGCATTGGCGAATTCCTAACTCCTCAGTCAGGACAAATTCCTCGGAGACCAGAAGATCTTTGTCTCTGTCACTAAAGAAATTGACTGAGCTGATATGAGATTTCCAATGGCTTTACTCGAAAGGATTGGGTAGGTGCAGGATTTTGAGATGAGCATCACATGGAAATCAGTTTCCTTGGTATTACCTCGACCCCCTGATGACCCACAAGTGTAGGGGATCTATTGTAGTCCTTTCGATAAGTAAGAGTGTCGAACCCAACAAGGAGTAGAAGGAAATGACAAGCGGTTTTCAGTAAGGTTTTCTCTGCAAGCACTGAAATTATAGATAATAGATAGTTTTGTGATATGATAAATTGTAATGGGTAACAAGCAATGAAAGTAAATAAAGTGAAGCAAGGTGGCCCAATCCTTTTTTGTAGCAAAGGACAAGCCTGGACAATTTCTTATAATGAGAAAAGAGCTCCCGAGGACACATGGGAATTATCGCCAAGCTAGTTTTCATCATGCTCATATGATTCGCGTTCGGTACTTTGATAATTTGATATGTGGGTGGACCGGTGCTTGGGTACTGCCCTTACTTGGACAAGCATCCCACTTATGATTAACCACTATTGCAAGCATCTGCAACAACAAAAGAAGTATTAAGGTAAACCTAACCACAGCATTAAACATATGGATCCAAATCAGCCCCTTACGAAGCAACGCATAAACTAGGGTCTAAGCTTCTGTCACTCTAGCAACCCATCATATACTTATTACTTCCCAATGCCTTCCTCTAGGCCCAAATAATGGTGAAGTGTCATGCAGTCTACGTTCACATAACACCACTAGAGGAGAGACAACATACATCTCCTCAAAATATCGAACGAATAGCAAATTCACATGACTACTAATAGCAAGACTTCACCCATGTCCTCAGGAACAGACGTAACTACTCACAAAGCATATTCATGTTCATAATCAGAGGGGTATTAATATGCATTAAGGATCTGAACATATGATCTTCCACCAAGTAAACCAATTAGCATCAAATACAAGGAGTAATCAACACTACTAGCAACCCACAGGTACCAATTTGTGGTTTTGATACAAGATTGGATACAAGAGATGAACTAGGGTTTTGAGAGGAGATGGTGCTGGTGAAGATGTTGATGGAGATTAACCCCCTCCCGATGAGAGGATCATTGGTGATGACGATGATGATGATTTCCCCCTCCCGAAGGGAAGTTTCCCCGACAGAACAGCTCTGCCGGAGCCCTAGATTGGTTCCGCCAAGGTTCCGCCTCGTGGCGGCGCAGTTTCGTCCCGTAAGATTGCTTCTGATTTTTTTCCAGGGTAAAGGCCTTCATATAGCAGAAGATGGGCACCGGAGGGCCACCAGGGGGCCCAAGAGACAGGGGGCGCGCCCAGTAGGGTTGGGCGCGCCCCCACCCTCCTGGCCAGGGTGTGGGCCCCCTCTGGTAGTTTCTTCGCTCAATAATTCTTATTAATTCCAAAATTAACTTCTGTGGAGTTTCAGGATTTTTGGAGCAGTGCAGAATAGGTTTCCAATGTTTGCTCCTTTTCTAGCCAGAATTCCAGCTGCCGGTATTCCCCCTCTTCATGGTAAACCTTGTAAAATAAGAGAGAATAGCCATAAGTATTGAGATATAATGTGTAATAACATCCCATGATGCAATAAATATTGATATAAAATCATGATGCAAAATGGACGTATCAACTCCCCCAAGCTTAGACCTCGCTTGTCCTCAAGCGGAAGCCGAAATCGAAAAATGTGCCCACATGTTTAGAGATAGAGATGTCGATAAAAATAAAATACGGACATGAGTGCATCATGATCATTCTTATAATAGCAACATATATAGATTTTATCATATGATTTCTTATGCTCCAGTAACGATCAATTCGCAATGTCAAGTATGGTTCAAAAACTTCATTGGGAACTAACAAACTATAATCTCAGTCATCGAAGCAATTGCAATTTATCATAACATCAGAAAGAGTCAAGAATAGAGCCTTTCAGCAAGTCCACATACTCAACTATCATATAGTCTTCTACAATTTCCAACACTCATGCAATACTTGTGGTTATGGAGTTTCAACCGGACACTGAGAAAGATAGGGGCTTACTGTGTTGCCTCCCAACATATTCACCTTTGGGTGATGTCAACAATAATAATTGATGCTAACTTACATCCAATTGGATATATATATATCAAGATCTTTCAAACATGAGGAGCTTGCCAAAGGATAAAATGAAAAAGGGAAAGGTGAAGATCACCTTGACTCAAGCATAAAGTAAAAACATAAAGTAAAAGATAGGCCCTTCGCAGAGGGAAGCAGAGGTTGTCATGTGATTTTAGGGTTGGATGCATAAAATCTTAATGCAAAAGAACGTCACTTTATATTGTCACTTGTATGTGGACCTTTATTATGCAGTCCGTCGCTTTTATTGCTTCCACAACAAGATCATATAAAGCTTATTTTCTCTGCACTAATAAGTCATACATATTTAGAGAGCAATTTTTATTGCCTACCACATGACAACTTACTTGAAAGATCTTACTCAATCCATAGGTAGGTATGGTGGAATCTCATGGCAAAACTGGGTTTAAGGGTATTTGGAAGCACAAGTAGTATCTCTACTTGGTGCAAGGAATTTTGGCTAGCATGAGGGGGAGGCAAGCTCAACATGTTGGGAAGATCAATGACAATATACTTTAACTAAGATGTGAGAAAACATAAACCATTACGTTGTCTTCCTTGTCCAACATCAACTATTTTAGCATGTCATACTTAATGAGTGCTCACAATCATAAAAGATGTCCAAGATAGTATATTTGTATGTGAAAACCTCTCCTTCCTTATTACTTCCTACTAATTGCAACGATGACCAAAACTATGTTTGTCAACTCTCAACAACTTTTATGCCTCATACTTTCTATGTGTGAAGTCATTACTATCCATAAGATCAATATGAACTCTTTTATTCTTTCTACTTCCTCAAGATCATAGCAAGATGGCAAAGCCCTTGACCGAACACTAATCTTTATTATAGATAGCTCACGGACTCGATTACATAAAGAGATCACAAAGCAAAACTCAAAACTACTTGATACTAAAACTTCAATCTACTAGATCAAGATACTACTAAAAGGATCGAACTAAATAAAACGGTAAAGATAGGAGTTTGATGGTGATATGATACCGGGGCACCTCCCCCAAGCTTGGCAGTGTCCAAGGGGAGTGCCCATACCCATGTGATTATGTCTCCTTCTTCATGGTTGGTGTTATGATCTTCTTGGCGATGATGCCCCTCAGGATACGATTCTCCTCCTCGAGCTTATTGACTTGTTGTTTGAGGTCCATAATTTCTTTGCGGAGCTTGCCCGTAATGGCTAAAGCTCCCTTTACCCAAGGATGTTGCATAGCTTCTAGAGAACAAGTGACGCTCTTTTTCATATTTTCATAACAAGGAAATTTAAGGTTGGAAGGGATGACCGAATTTGGAATAGCCGAGCTATGTAGTTCCCCCATCATGACTCCTACTTGGAGATGAGAGGTAACTTCTTGATCTTCCTCCATGGCATCTGTTCTTTTCAAGTCGGCCTCCATCTCATCCTCCGTTGATGGTCCAAAGTGATAAGCATCGATATTTGCTCCTGGACCTGGTGTCGGGTGAGACACCCGACTCTCCTCGACTGACTCTTGAGAAGACATCTTGCTCTCAATCTGCAACAGGAACAACTCGAAACAAAAAAAGAGGATATTTGCGTGATATGGTGGTCAAAGCCTTCGGGAGATTATATAATGAATTTTTACCGACCAAAATACGTAACGTGCAAGAAGATAGAGTCTGGGAGGCACACGAGGTGGCCATGAGACAGGGGGCACGCCCAGAAAGGGTGGGCGCGCCCTCCACCCTCGTGGAGGCCTCGTGTCCTTCCCGGACTACTTCTTTCTTTCCAAAATTCTTAAATATTCCAAAACGGATAAGAATTGCCATTAGAATTGTTTTGGAGTCGGTTTACTTACCGTACCACATACCTATTCCTTTTCGGAGTCTTGAACTTCTTGAAAGTGTCCCTTATGTATTCCTCCGGGGTTACGGTCTCAACAATATTAGTTTCAACATTGGTAGGATTACCTGAGATATAATGTTTAATTCTTTGACCGTTCACCACCCTCGGACTTGTGCCTTCGAAGTTGTTGATTTTTATGGCATCGGGACGATAGACTTCCTCGATAACGTAAGGACCTTCCCATTTAGAAAGAAGTTTTCCTACAAAAAATCTTAAACGGGAGTTGAATAATAACACATAATCACCTACATTAAACTCACGCTTTTGTATCCTTTTGTCATGCCAGCGTTTGACTTTTTCTTTGAATAGCTTGGCATTCTCATAGGCTTGGGTTCTCCATTCATCAAGTGAGCTAATATCAAATAACCTCTTCTCACTGGCAAGTTTGAAGTCATGGTTGATCCCTTTAATAGCCCAATATGCTTTATGTTCAAGTTCAAGAGGTAAGTGACATGCTTTTCCATAAACCATCTTATACGGAGACATGCCCATAGGATTTTTATATGTAGTTCTATAGGCCCATAATGCATCATCAACTTTTTTCGACCAATTCTTTCTAGATCTATTTAGAGTCTTTTGCAAAATTAATTTGAGCTCTCTATTGCTCAACTCTACTTGACCACTAGACTGCGGGTGATAAGGAGATACGATCCTATTATTAACGTCATACTTAGCAAGCATCTTACGGAAAGCACCATGAATAAAATGTGAACCCCCATCAATCATAAGATATCTAGGGACTCCAAACCTCGGAAAAATAACTTCTTTAAGCATTTTAATAGAAGTGTTATGATCAGCACTACTAGTTGGAATAGCTTCTACCCACTTAGTAATGTAATCAACAGCAACTAAAATATGTGTATAACCATTAGAGGCAGGAAAAGGTCCCATATAATCAAAGCCCAAACATCTAATGTTTCAATAACAAGACAATAATTCATAGGCATTTCTTGACGTATACTAATATTACCAATTCTTTGACATTCATCACAAGATAAGACAAACTTACGAGCATCTTTGAAGAGAGTAGGCAAATAAAAACCAGATTGCAATACCTTATGTGCAGTTCTATCTCCAGCGTGGTGTCCTCCATATGATTCAGAGTGACACTTGCGTAGGATATGTTCCTGTTCATGCTCAGGTACACAACGTCTAATAACACCATCTACTCCTTTATAAAGGTGTGGGTCATCCCAGAAGTAATGCCTTAAATCATAAAAGAACTTTTTCTTTTGCTGGTATGTGAAACTAGGTGGTATAAATTTAGCAACAATGTAATTAGCATAATCAGCATACCAAGGAGCAGTTCGATAAGCATTAATGACCGCTAATTGTTCATCAGGAAAGCTATCATCAATAGGCAGTGGGTCATCAAGAACATTCTCTAACCTAGACAAGTTGTCTGCAACGGGGTTCTCAGCTCCCTTTCTATCAATAATATGCAAATCAAACTCTTGAAGCAAGAGAACCCATCTAATGAGAATAGGCTTAGCATCTTTCTTTTCCATAAGATATTTAATAGCAGCGTGATCAGTGTGAATAGTAACTTGGGAATCAACAATATAAGGTCTAAACTTATCACATGCAAACACATCTGCTAAGAACTCTTTTTCAGTAGTAGCATAATTTCTCTGGGCAGTATCAAGAGTCTTACTAGCATACTAGATAACATTCAGTTTCTTATCAACTCTTTTCCCAAGAACAGCACCTACAGCATAATCACAAGCATCACACATAATTTCAAATGGTAAATTCCAATCAGGTGGCTGAACAATAGGTGCAGTGATCAAAGCTTTCTTAAGTATTTCAAATGCTTCTACACAATCATCATCAAAGACAAAAGGAATAACTTTTTGCAATAAATTACTTAGAGGCCTAGAGATTTTAGAAAAGTCCTTAATGAACCTCCTATAAAAACCGACATGACCAAGGAAACTTCTTATAACTTTTATGTCCTTGGGACATGGCATCTTTTCAATAGCAACAACTTTAGCTTTATCAACTTCAATACATCTCTCAGAAATCTTGTGGCCCAAGACAATGCCTTCATTAACCATAAAGTGGCACTTTTCCCAATTCAAGACAAGACTAGTGTCTTCGCATCTTTACGAAACTCGATCAAGGTTGCTCAAGCAATCATGAAAAGAGGATCCATAAACGGAGAAATCATCCATGAATACCTAATACGTCCATTTTGCATCATGCTTTTATATCAATATTTATTGCATTATGGGCTGTTATTACATATTATATCTCAATACTTATGGCTATTCTCTCTTATTTTACAAGGTTTACCATGAAGAGGGGGAATGCCGGCAGCTGGAATTCTGGCTGGAAAAGGAGCAAACGTTGGAAACCTATTCTACACAACTCCAAAAGTCTTGAAACTCCAGGAAACAACTTTTTGGATTTAATAAGAATTTATGAGCGAAAGAAATAGGCCAGGGGGTGCGCCCCCCCCCCCCTATAGGGCGCGGCCCCCTATCTCCTGGGCCCCCTGGTGGGCCTCCAGCGTCCATCTTCTACTATATCATCACTTTTACCCTGGGAAATATCATGGGCAAGCTTACGGGACGAAACTCCCCCGCCACGAGGCGGAACCTTGGCGGAATCAATCTAGGGCTCTGGCGGAGCTGCTCTGCTAGGGACACTTCCCTCCGGGAGGGGGAAATTGTCACCAACGTCATCACCAACGATCCTCTCATCGGGAGGGGGTCAATCTCCATCAACATCTTCACCAGCACCATCTCCTCTCAAAACCTAGTTCATCTCTTATATCCAATCTTGTATCAAAACCACAAATTGGTACATGTGGGTTGCTAGTAGTGTTGATTACTCCTTGTAGTTGATGCTAATTGGTTTACTTGGTGGAAGATCATATGTTCAGATCCTTTATGCATATTATTACTCCTCTGATTATGAACATGAATATGCTTTGTGAGTAGTTACGTTTGTTCCTGAGGACATGGGTGAAGTCTTGCTATTAGTAGTCATGTGAATTTGGTATTCGTTCGATATTTTGATGAGATGTATGTTGTCTTTTCCTCTAGTGGTGTTACGTGAACGTCGACTACATGACACTTCACCATTATTTGGGCCTAGAGGAAGGCATGGGGAAGTAATAAGTAGATGATGGGTTGCTAGAGTGACAGAAGCTTAAACCCTAGTTTATGCGTTGCTTCGTTAGGGGTTGATATGGACCCATATGTTTAATGTTGTGGTTAGGTTTACCTTAATACTCCTTTTTGTAGTTGTGGATGCTTGCAATAGGGGTTAATAATAAGTGGGATGCTTGTCCAAGTAAGGGCAGTACCCAAGTACCGGTCCACCCACATATCAAATTACCAAAGTACCGAACGCGAATCTTACGAACGTGATGAAAACTAGCTTGACGATAATTCCCAATGTGTCCTCGGGAGCTCCTTCTTCATTATTAGAATTTGTCCAGGCTTATACTTTGCTACATAAAGGATTGGGCCACCTTGCTGCACCTTATTTACTTTATTTACTTTTTGCTCGTTACTATTTATCTTATCACAAAACTATCCATTACCTACAATTTCAGTGCTTGCAGGGAATACCTTACTGAAAACCGCTTATCATTTCCTTCTGCTCCTCGTTGGGTTCGACACTCTTACTTATCGAAAGGACTACGATAGATTCCCTACACTTGGGGGTCATCAAGACTCTTTTCTGGCGCCGTTGCCGGGGAGTGTAGTGCTTTTGGTGAGTGGAACTTGGTAAGGAAACATTTATATAGTGTGCTCAAATTTTCTGTTACTTGTCACTATGGAAACTAATCCTTTGAGGGGCTTGTTTGGGGTATCTTCACCCCAACCAGAAGAGCAAAGAGATTCTCCTCAACCTACTGAACTTTATGAAAATATTCACTTTGAGATTCCTTCGGGTATGATAGAAAAACTGTTAGCTAATCCTTTTGCAGGAGACGGAACATTGCAACCCGATTTACACCTTATCTTTGTGGATGAAGTTTGTGGATTATTTAAGCTTGCAGGTATTCCCGATGATGTTGTCAAAAGGAAGGTCTTCCCTTTATCTTTGAAGGGAGATGCAATGACATGGTATAGGCTATGTGATGATACGAGATCTTGGAATTATAAGTGATTGAAGTTGGAATTTCACCAGATGTTCTATCCTATGCATCTTGTTCATCGTGATCGTAATTACATATATAATTTCTGGCCTCGCGAAGGAGAAAGCATCGCTCAAGCTTGGGGGAGGCTTAAGTCAATGTTGTATTCATGCCTCAATCATGAGCTCTCTCGGGAAATGATTATTCAGAATTTTTATGCTCGGCTTTCTCTCGATAATCGCAACCTGCTCGATACTTCCTATGCTGGTTCTTATATGCTGAAGACTATTGATTTCAAATGGGACTTATTGGAAAGAATTAAACGCAACCCTGAAGATTGGGGTTCCGACGATGGTAAGGAGTCAGGTATGACACCTAAGTTCAATTGTGTTAAATCTTTTATGGATACCGATGCTTTCCGTCGATTTAGCTCTAAGTATGGACTTGACTCTGAGATAGTAGCTACTTTTTGTGAATCTTTTGCTACTCACGTTGATCTCCCTAAAGAGAAGTGGTTAAAATATAATCCTCTTGTTGAAGTGAAAGTAGTTGCACCTATTACAGTCGAAGAAAAGACTATTACATATAGTGATCCTATTGTTCCTACTGCTTATGTTGAAAAACCTCCTTTTCCTGTTAGGATAAAAGATCATGCTAAAGCTTCGACTGTTGTTCGTGAGAGTAATACTAGAACCTATACACCTCCTGAGCAAATTAACGTTGAACCTAGTATTGCTATGGTTAAAGATCTCTTGGATGAGGATTTAGATGGGCATGTTATTTCTTTCTTGGGTGAGACTGCTAATATTGCTAGACCTGATACTAAGACACGTAGACCTGTTGTAGGCATGCCTGTTACTTCTGTTAAAATAGGATATCATTGTTATCATGGCTTATGTGATATGGGTGCTAGTTCTAGTGTGATACCTTATGATCTTTATAAAGAAATTATGCACGACATTGCACCTATTGAATTAGAAGACATTGATGTTACTATTAAGCTTGCTAATAGGGATACCATTAAACCTATTGGGATTGTTAAAGATGTTGAAGTTTTGTGTGGGAAGGTTAAATACCCTGCTGATTTTCTTGTTCTTGCTTCCCCACAAGATGATTTTTGTCCCATTATTTTTGGTAGACCCTTCTTGAATACAGCTAGTGCTAAGATTGATTGTGAAAAAGATAATGTCACAGTTGGCATAGATGGTATGTCTCGTGAGTTTAATTTTGCTAAGTTTCATAGACAACCTCGTGATAGGGAACCATCTTGTAAGGATGAAATTATTGGTCTTGCTTCCATTGTTGTTCCCCCAACTGATCCGTTAGAACAATATTTGCTAGACCATGAAAACGATATGTTTATGAAGGAAAGGGAAGAAAAAGATGAAGTGTTCCTTAAACAGGAACCTATGTTGAAACATAACCTTCCTGTTGAAATTCTTGGGGATCCCCCTACACCCAAGGGTGATCCCGTGTTTGAACTCAAACCTTTACTTGATAATCTGAAGTATGCTTATCTTGATGAAAAAGAAATATATCATGTTATTATTAGTGCTAACCTTTCAGAGAAAGAAGAAGAAAGATTATTGAAAACTCTGAAGAAGCACCGAGCTGCTATTGGATATACTCTGGATGATCTTAAGGGCATTAGTCCCACATTATGTCAACAGAAAATGTCAGTTGAGAAAGATGCCAAATCAGTTAGAGATCCTCAAAGACGATTAAATCCCAAAATGAAGGAAGTGGTAAGAAAGGAGATTCTAAAGCTCCTTGAGGCAGGTATTATTTATCCCGTTGCTGATAGTGAATGGGTAAGCCCTGTCCATTGTGTCCCTAAAAAGGGAGGTATTATCGTTGTTCCTAATGATAAAGATGAATTGATCCCGCAAAGAATTATTACAGGTTATAGGATGGTAATTGATTTTCGTAAGTTAAATAAAGCTACTAAGAAAGATCATTACCCTTTACCTTTTATTGATCAAATGCTAGAAAGGCTATCCAAACACACACATTTTTGCTTTCTAGATGGTTATTCTGGTTTCTCACAGATACCTGTATCAGCGAAGGATCAATCTAAAACTACTTTTACTTGCCCTTTTGGTACTTTTGCTTATAGACGTATGCCTTTCGGTTTATGTAATGCACCTGCTACCTTTCAAAGATGCATGATGGCTATATTCTCTGATTTTTGTGAAAAGATTTGTGAGGTATTCATGGATGACTTCTCCGTCTATGGATCCTCTTTTGATTATTGTTTGAGCAACCTTGATCGAGTTTTGCAGAGATGCGAAGACACTAGTCTCGTCCTAAATTGGGAAAAGTATCACTTTATGGTTAATGAAGGCATTGTCTTGGGGCACAAGATATCTGAGAGAGGTATTGAAGTTGATAAAGCCAAAGTTGATGCTATTGAAAAGATGCCATGTCCCAAGGACATAAAAGGTATAAGAAGTTTCCTTGGTCACGCCGGTTTTTATAGGAGGTTCATTAAGGACTTTTCTAAAATATCTAGGCCTCTGACTAATTTATTGCAAAAAGATATTCCTTTTGTCTTTGATGATGATTGTGTAGAAGCATTTGAAACACTTAAGAAAGCTTTAATCACTGCACCTATTGTTCAGCCACCTGATTGGAATTTACCTTTTGAAATTATGTGTGATGCTAGTGATTATGCTGTAGGTGTTGTTTTAGGGCAAAGAGTCGATAAGAAATTGAATGTTATACAGTATGCTAGTAAGACTCTTGATACTGCCCAGAGAAATTATGCTACTACTGAAAAAGAGTTCTTAGCAGTTGTGTTTGCATGTGATAAGTTTAGACCTTATATAGTTGATTCCAAAGTTACTATTCACACTGATCATGCGGCTATTAAATATCTTATGGAAAAGAAAGATGCTAAGCCTAGACTCATTAGATGGGTTCTCTTGCTCCAAGAATTTGATTTGCATATTATTGATAGAACGGGAGCTGAGAACCCCGTTGCAGACAACTTGTCTAGGTTAGAGAATGTTCTTGATGACCCACTACCTATTGATGATAGCTTTCCTGATGAACAATTAGCGGTCGTCAATGCTTCTCGTACTGCTCCTGGGTATGCTGACTATGCTAATTACATTGTTGCTAAATATATACCGCCTAGTTTCACATACCAGCAAAAGAAATAGTTCTTTTATGATTTAAGACATTACTTCTGGGATGATCCACACCTTTATAAAGAAGGAGTAGATGGTTTTATTAGACGTTGTGTGCCTGAGCATGAACAGGAATAGATCCTACGCAAGTGTCACTCTGAATCCTAAGGAGGACACCATGCTGGAGATAGAACTGCACACAAGGTACTTGCTACCTCTTGAGCACTGCGTTGGATTTCCCTGGAGAGGAGAGGATGATGCAGTAAAGTATCGTAAGTATTTCCCTCAGTTTTTGAGAACCAAGGTATCA
Organism: Triticum dicoccoides; assembly: GCF_002162155.2. Classification (NCBI taxonomy): domain Eukaryota; kingdom Viridiplantae; phylum Streptophyta; class Magnoliopsida; order Poales; family Poaceae; genus Triticum; species Triticum dicoccoides. The sequence continues at coordinate 338,149,103 of NC_041387.1, read as the reverse complement.
ATCCAGTTGGAGACCACGCACAAGCCCCTCGTACCTACACAAAACGATAGCAACTCACAACCAACGCTTAGGGGTTGTCAATCCCTTCATGGTCACTTACGAGAGTGAGATCTGATAGAGATAATATTTTTGGTATTTTTGATAGATAGATGCAAAGTAAAAATAAAAGGTAAAGTTAAAAACAAAGCAAGTCAATAAAGTGATATAGATTGATATGATGAGAATAGACCCGGGGGCCATAGGTTTCACTAGTGGCTTCTCTCAAGAGCATAACTATTCTACGGTGGGTGAACAAATTACTGTTGAGCAATTGACAGAATTGAGCATAGTTATGAGTATATCTAGGCAATGATCATGTATATAGGCATCACGTCCAAAACAAGTAGATCGAAACGATTCTGCATCTACTACTATTACTCCACTCATCGACCGCTATCCAGCATGCATCTAGAGTATTAAGTAAAAACAGAGTAACACCGTAAGCAAGATGACATGATGTAGAGGGATAAATTCATGCAATATGATAAAAAAACCCATCTTGTTATCCTCGATGGCAACAATACAATACGTGCCTTGCAACTCTTTCTGTCACTAAGTAAGGACACCGCAAGATTGAACCCAAAGCTAAGCACTTCTCCCATTGCAAGAACTACCAATCTAGTTGGCCAAACCAAAAAGATAATTCGAAGAGACTTGCAAAGATAACTCAATCATACATAAAAGAATTCAGAGAAGAATCAAATATTTTCCATAGATAATACTGGATCATAAACCCACAATTCATCGGTCTCAACAAACACATCGCAAAAAGAAGATTACATCGAATAGATCTCCACGAGAGAGGGGGAGAACATTGTATTGAGATCCAAAAAGAGAGAAGAAGCCATCTAGCTACTAGTTATGGACCCGAAGGTCTGAAGTAAACTACTCACACTTCATCAGAGGGGCTATGGTGATGATGTAGAAGCCCTCCGTGGTGGATGCCCCCTCCGGCGGAGCTCCGGAACAAGCCCCAAGATGGGATCTCGTGGATACAGAAGGTTGCGGCTGTGGAATTAGGTTTTTGGCTCCTGTTCTGATCGTTCGGGGGTACGTAGGTATATATAGGAGGAAGGAGTACGTCGGTGGAGCTCCGAGGGGCCCACGAGGTAGGGGGCGCGCGCCCTCCACCCTCATGACCTCCTCGGGCACTGCTTGGAGTAGGGTCCAAGTCTCCTGGGTCACGTTCGGTTGGAAAATCACGACCCCGAAGGTTTCATTCCATTTGGACTCCGTTTGATATTATGTTTCTTCGAAATACTGAAAAAGGCAAAAAACAGCAATTCTGCGCTGGGCCTCCGGTTAATAGGTTAGTCCCAAAAGTAATATAAAAGTGGAAAATAAAGCCCAATATAGTCCAAAATAGTAGATAAAGTAGCATGGAGCAATGAAAAATTATAGATACGTTGGAGACGTATCAAGCATCCCCAAGCTTAATTCCTGCTCGTCCTCGAGTAGGTAAATGGTAAAAAAGGAATTTTTGATGCGGAGTGATACTTTGGCATAATTTCAATGTAAATCTTCTTAATTGTGATATGAATATTCAGATCCGAAAGATTCAAGACAAAAGTTCATATTGACACAAAAATAATAATACTTCAAGCATACTAATCAAAGCAATCATGTCTTCTCAAAATAACATGGCAAAAGAAAGTTCATCCCTACAAAATCATATAGTTAGGCTATGCTTCATTTTCGTCACACAAAGATGTTCCCAACTTCTATACCCCCGATGACAAGCCAAGCAATTGTTTCATACTTAAATAATCTCAAACTTTTTCAACCTTCACGCAATACATGAGCGTGAGCCATGGATATAGCACTATGGGTGGAATAGAATATGATGATGGGGATTGTGTGGAGAAGACAAAAAAGGAGAAAGTCTCACATCAACTAGGCGTATCAACGGGCTATGGAGATGCCCATCAATAGATATCGATCTGAGTGAGTAGGGATTGCCATGCAATGGATGCGCTAGAGCTATGAATGCTCAACAAAAGAAAACTTGTGGGTGTGCATCCAACTTGCTTGCTCACGAAGACCTAGGGCATTTGAGGAAGCACATCGTAGGAATATACAAGCCAAGGTCTATAATGAAAAATTCCCACTAGTATGAAAAAGACAACTTATGAGACTCACTACATGAGGAACAAGGTGCTACTTTTAAGCACAATATATGAGACTCACTACATGAAGAACAAGGTGCTACTTTGAAGCACAAGTGTAGAAAAAGAGATAGTAGCATTGCCCCTTTTTTGGGCCCTTCTTTTTTTTCTTTTTGGCCTTTCTCTTTCTTTTTTTTTATTTGGGAAATGCTCTAATAATGATGATCATCACACTTCTATTGATTACAACACAAGGATTACAACTCGAAACATAGAACAAGATATGACTCTATATGAATGCCTCCGGCGGTGTACCGGGATGGTGCAATGAATCAAGAGTGACATGTATGGAAAATAATGCATGGTGGCTTTGCCACAAATACGATGTCAACTACAAGATCATGCAATGGCAATATGACAAAAGTAATGAATGTCATGATGATGATGGTGGAAGTTGCATGGAAATATATCTCGAAATGGCTATGGAAATGCCATGATAGGTAGGTATGGTGGCTGTTTTGAGGAAGATATAAGGAGGTTTATGTGTGATAGAGCGTATCGTATCACGGGGTTTGGATGCACCGGCGAAGTTTGCGCCAACTCTCAAGGTGAGAAAGGGCAATGCACGGTACCGAAGAGGCTAGCAAAGGCAGAAAGGTGAGAGTGCGTATAATCCATGGACTCAACATTATTGAAAAGAACTCTTATACTTATTGCAAAAATTTAGAAACCATCAAAAATTCAAGTACTACGCGCATGCTCCTAGGGGGATAGATTGGTAGGAAAAGACCATTGCTCATCCCCGACCGCCACTCATAAGGATGCACAAGCCAGGTACACTTCATGTTTCAAATTTGTTACACAACTTTAACCATACGTGCATGCTACGGGACTTGCAAACTTCAACACAAGTATTTATCAAATTCATAATCACCCAACTAGCACGACTTTGATATTATCACCTCCATATCTCAAAACAATTATCAAGCATCAAACTTATCTTAGTATTCAATTCACTCAAAATAAAGTTTCACATATCTTGAACACCAAGTATATTAACATTAAGAAAATTACCATGCTATTAAAGACTCTCAAAATAATCTAAGTGAAGCATGAGAGATCAAAAGTTTCTTTAAAACAAATCCACCACCATGCTCTAAAAGATCTAAGTGAAGTGCTAGAGCAAAAATTATCATGCTCAAAAGGTATAAGTGAAGCACAATGAGCAAAACTATCAAGCTCAAAAGATATAAGTGAAGCACATAGAGTATTCTAACAAATTCCAATTCATGTATGGCTCCATAAAAAGATGTGTACAGCAAGGATGATTATGGTAGACTAACAAGCAAAGACACAAATAATACAAGACGCTCCAAGCAAAACACATATCATGTTGGTGAATAAAAATATAGCTCCAAGTAAATTACCGATGTAAGTGGACGAAAGAGGGGATGCCTTCCGGGGCATCCCCAAGATTTGACTTTTTGGTGTCCTTGTATTATATTGGGGGTGCCATAGGCATCCCCAAGATTAGGCTCTTGCCACTCCTTGTTCCATAATCCATCAAAATAATTCACCCAAAACTTGAAAACATCACAACACAAAACTCAACAGAAATCTCGTGAGCTCCGTTAGAGAAAGAAAACAAAAGACTACTTCAAGGTACGGTAATGAACTCATTCTTTATTTATATTGGTGTTAAACCTACTGTATTCCAACTTCCCTATGGTTCATAGACTGAATTACTAGCCATAGATGCATTGAAATAAGCAAACAACACACGAAAAACAGAATCTGTCAAAAACATAACAGTCTGTAGCAATCTGTAACTAACGCAAACTTATGGAACTCTAAAAATTCTACCAAAATAGGAAGTCCTGGAAAATTTGTTTATTGATCAGCAGCAAAAAGAATCAACGCAAAAGCACGTTCCTGTGATTTATCATAACTAAATTCGTGCGCGCAAAGTTTCTGTTTTTCAGCAGAATCAAATCAACTATCATCGTAGGTTATCCTATAGGTCCTACTTGGCACAAACACTAATTAAAACATAAAACCACATCTAAACAGAAGGTAGATGGATTATTTATTCCTAAACAGAATAAAAAACAAAAAAAACACAAAATAAAATTGGTTTGCCTCCCAAAAAGCGCTATCGTTTAACGCCCTTAGCTAGGCATAAAAGCAAGGATAGATCTAGGTATTGCCATCTTTGGTAGGCAATCCATAGGTGGCTCTCATGATAGATTCATATGGTAATTTTATTTTATTTTCTTGTGAAGTGTTCCATACTCTTCTTTAAGGGAAATTGGAATCTAGTATTCCCTTCCTTCATATCAATAATTGCACCAATCGTTGTAAGGAAAGGTCTACCAAGAATAATAGGACATGAAGGATTGCAATCTATATCAAGAACGATAAAAATTACGGGCACATAACTCCCATTTGCAACAATAAGAAAATCATTAATTCTTCCCATAGGATTTTTAATAGTGGAATCCACAAGATGCAACTTAGAGAGCAATCATCAAAATCACGGTAATCTAGCAAATCACATAAAGTTTTGCGAATAGTAGAGACACTAGCACCAAAATCACATAAAGCATGAAACTCAAAGTCTTTAATTTTAATTTTAATAGTAGGTTCCACTCATCATAGAGTTTTCTAGGGATAGAAACTTTCATCTCAAGTTTTTCTTCATAAGATTGCATCAAGGCATCAACAATATGTTCGGTAAAGGCCTTATTTTGTCTATAAGGATGAGGAGATTCTAGCACAGATTGCAACAAGGAAATACAACCAATCAAAGAGCAATTTTCATAATTAAATTCCTTGAGATCCAAAATAGTGGGTTTAGTAACATCACGGTTTCTATTTATTTCAATCCCACTTTCATCAATTTCATCATCAAGATCTAGAAACTCCGAATTCTTAGAACGCCTTCTAGGTAAAGGAAGATAATCTTCAGATTCATCAAGATTCATATTGAAAAATAAAGATTTAATGGGGGACACATCAATAACTTTTAGATCTTCATCTTGATTTTCATAGGGATTGGAAGAACACGCTTTAATAAAGGCATCTTTGGAAGCACGCATCCTAGCGGTTCTTTCCTTGCACTCATCAATGGAAATTCTCATGGCTTTGAGAGACTCAATGATATCATGCTTAGGAGGAATAGATCTAAGATTTAAAGAATCAATTTCAAAATAAATTCTATCAACGTTCCTAGCCAAATCATCAACTTTAAGCAACTTCTCCTCAAGCAAAGCATTACAATTCTTTTGTGAATTCATAAACTCTTTAACACTACTCTCAAATTCAGAGGGCATATTATTAAAATTTCCATAAGAGTTATTGTAGGAGTTTCCATAATTATTAGAATGATTACTAGGATAAGGCCTAGGATTAAAATTCCCTCTATAAGCGTTGTTTCCAAAACTATTCCTACCAACAAAATTCACATCCATAGATTCATTATTATTCTCAAGCAAAGTAGACAAAGGCATATCATTGGGATCAAGAGGAGTATTTTTAGGAGCAAACATCTTCATAAGTTCATCCATATTTTCACTCAAAACATTGATTTCTTCTGTATCATGCACTTTTTTACTAGAAGATCTTTCGGTGTGCCATTGAGAATAATTAGCCATAATATTATCAAGCAATTTGGTAGCATCCCCTAACGTAATTTCCATAAAAGTGCCTCCCGTGGCCGAATCTAAAAGATTTCTAGAAGCAAAATTTAATCCGGCATAAAAATTTTGTATGATCATCCATAAATTCAAACCATGAGTAGGGCAATTGCAAAGCATTAATGTCATTCTTTCCCAAGATTGGGCAACATTCTCATGGTCAAGTTGTTTAAAATTCATGATATCGTTCCTAAGAGTGATAATCTTAGCGGGAGGAAAATACTTAGAGATAAAAGCATCTTTGCACTTGTTCCAAGAATCAATACTATTTTTAGGCAAAGACGAAAACCAAACTTTAGCACGATCTCTAAGTGAAAACGGAAATAACTTTAATTTGACAATATTGTTATCCGTATCTTTCTTCTTTTTCATATCACACAAATCAACAAAATTGTTTAGATGAGTAGCGGCATCTTCACTAGGAAGGTCGGCGAATTGATCTTTCATAACAAGATTCAACAAAGCGGTATTGATTTCACAAGACTCATCATTATTAAGAGGGGCAATCGGAGAACAAAGGAAATCATTATTATTGGTATTCGAGAAATCACACAATTTGGTATTATCTTGAGCCATGGCAACAAGTAATCCAACACACAAGCAAACAGGATGACAACGGGAAAAAGGCAAACGGGAAAGTGAGGAGGAGATTGGGAAAGAGAGGGCAAATAAAACAGCAAGGGTGAAGTGGGGGAGAGGAAAACGAGAGGCAAATGGCAAATAATGTAATGCGAGAGATAGGGATTGCGATGGGTACTTGGTATGGTTGACTTGCTTGCGTGAGCCTCCCCGGCAACGGCGCCAGAAATTCTTCTTCCTACCTCTTGAGCACTGCGTTGGATTTCCCCGACGAGGAGAGGATGATGCAGTGAAGTAGCGTAATTATTTCCCTCAGTTTTTGAGAACCAAGGTATCAATCCAGTAGGAGACCATGCACAAGTCCCTCGTACCTACACAAAACGATAGCAACTCGCAACCAACGCTTAGGGGTTGTCAATCCCTTCACGGTCACTTACGAGAGTGAGATCTGATAGAGATAATATTTTTGGTATTTTTGATAGATAGATGCAAAGTAAAAATAAAAGGTAAAGTAAAAACAAAGAAAGTAAATAAAGTGATATAGATTGATATGATGAGAATAGACCCGGGGGCCATAGGTTTCACTAGTGGCTTCTCTCAAGAGCATAAGTATTCTACGGTGGGTGAACAAATTACTATTGAGTAATTGACAGAATTGAGCATAGTTATGAGTATATCTAGGCAATGATCATGTATATAGGCATCACGTCCAAAACAAGTAGATCGAAACGATTCTGCATCTACTACTATTACTCCACTCATCGACCGCTATCCAGCATGCATCTAGAGTATTAAGTAAAAACAGAGTAATTTCGTAAGCAAGATGACATGATGTAGAGGGACAAATTCATGCAATATGATAAAAACCCCCATCTTGTTATCCTCGATGGCAACAATACAATACATGCCTTGCAACTCTTTCTGTCACTGAGTAAGGACACCGCAAGATTGAACCCAAAGCTAAGCACTTCTCCCATTGCAAGAACCACCAATCTAGTTGGCCAAACCAAAAAGATAATTCGAAGAGACTTGCAAAGATAACTCAATCATACATAAAAGAATTCAGAGAAGAATCAAATATTTTCCATAGATAATACTGGATCATAAAACCACAATTCATCGCACTACTAGAAATACCACTACTAATGGCGCACCTAATATGGCCATTAATGGCGCATCACTGGTGCGCCATTGATAGCACGCCATTAGTAATTTTTACTAATGGCGCACCACCTGGTGCGCCATTAGTATCTGGTATACTAATGGCGCACCACCTGGTGCGCCATTAGTATATGCGAGGGTGCGCCATTAGTATGCCTCCCAGGGGGCATGTATACCCAGGTGCTTTGGCATACTAATGGCGCACCACCTCCGGATGCGCCATTAGTAACCGCAGCATACTAATGGCGTACTACCCGGTGATGCGCCATTAGTATGCACTGTCATACTAATGGCGCACTGTCATGTGATGCGCCATTAGTATGAATATTAGGTTTTTCTTTATTTTTTTATTTTCTGTTTTTTGCACAGGTTACAAAATGTATAATTTGACAAAATATAGACAGCACACATCAACAATAGATTCATCAAATATAATAGAAGATTAGTCTTTGAATACAATTCATCATATTAGTCTCCGAATACAATTCATCATATTAGTCTCCGAATTGAAAAGACCGAACAAAGATAGAACATTATATTACAAGTCTCGAGACCGCGAGTAGCGAGTTTATCTTCGCATTACAAGTCGATATCGATCATCTAAACTACCATCACATAGAAGAGAGCTGCGGTCATCACGATGAGCATCATCACGATGAAACTCGTCTTCATCCGGTTCCTCCAACGCTCCCTCCCCTCTCCCGCTAGATAGCGAGCGTATCTAGATTCGGCCTCGGCCCTAGTGGTGTACCCTTTGTAACTGTTACCACTGAATCGGTGAACCTGTCTCCGACACTCCTCCCAGTCATCGTAGACTCCGGGAACCTTACCCTTGTACACGACATACGTCGGCATCGCTATGCACTAGCCAAACGAAACGTTAGTACCAATTCACAGACAATACATAAGCAATATATAAGTATGCAACAGAACGATCGGAAGAGAAAAGCAAGACATTAATAGCATCGATTACATCTAAGTTGAACGACTCTCGAAACCAAAGAGACATACTACAAGTTCATTAAAGTTTAATTACAACATGAGCCAATCGATGTTTTAGAACTAGACAACTCGACTCAAGGGACCGGAGCGTGGATGAAGCCGCCGTCTATCGTGGGAGTCATGAAAGAACGGGGCGTTGTCATCCTGCATTTGTAGCATTGTGTCGATGTCACTGTTGGACGGTTGATTTCTGAGGTAGAACTGCCCCGAGGTACGAAGGACATCTTGATGGATGATTTCCGCAAACTCCGACTGGATGCGAAAGAATTCTTGTCGGAGGTCCGCGTCCTGGATTGCCGACACGCTCGCGGCCCAATCTTGGAGTTTACTCGGTAGCAGAAGTTGATGATGGTCCCGTACGATCGCCCGCATGTGATGGATGGCGTAGTAGGCACCCTTCTGACCGTCAGGCGGCTGCTTGACGCAGCAGAACGTCGTATTGTGGGAGAACACGTGCTTGCCGTACTTACGAATAGGCCTGGTGAAGGTGCCTCCAGATTTGGCGTAGCCGGGGAGAACATCATCAAGAACCTTCTTGACATTTGTGTAGTCTATGTTCGACTGACGGTCCGGGTCGAAATACGTGGCCATGGAATATTTGGGGCTTAGGAGGATGAGCGTGCAACGTGTGTCACTGCAGAAAACACGGAATGTTAAAAGAAAAACGATCGAAATGTAAGAATTCATATGTTACGGGCCGGTTGAGGGGAGGACTTACTCGGGAAAGTAAGGCACGAGGAAGTTATCCTTATCTTGGTTTGCCAGAATGACGCCTTCGAGGTAAGAACTCGCGACTTGCCGGTCCCCAGCGCTGCCCGAGATCTTGGCACGCATGTAGAAGGGGTCGACTATCACGATGTCCGGGGTCTTGTCGCGAATGATCCGCATCTCCATACTCAGCGAAAATAGCCGAACGAAGGTGTAGTGCAGCGGATGAAGGTTAAACATAGCAAAGATGTCATCAAACCGCAGGACGATCGTACCCCCGATGTCGCCATCCACAAAGCCCTTGCCCTCTGGCACCTTGGCCACAAAAACCGGGTATGCCACATCCTTCTCTCTGAGACGCTGCTTCTCCAAAGAAAGAACACTGTCATGCAGACTCCGCATAGCACCGGTTGCAGCATTGAGCATATTTGGTGGTAGCATCGCCCTACCCGCCACATGCACCCTCCTCGAGATATCCTTAGGTGAAGGTGGCCCGTCCTGAGCACGGATCGTACTCGGTGCCGGCTGGCTCGCACCCTTCTTAGTCTTTCTTTTGCGTGCCTTCTTCTTCTCCTGTAATGGGACCGAGTTTTGCTCACAGACCGCCTTCTTGAGTGTGTTGGGGCTGATAATATTTCGCACCTCGCCTATCTGAGGCTCGGTGAAGTCGGCAGCTGGAGGCGTCTCCTGAGAGCTGAACGCCAGACGGCGCCTGTTGCAACTTGGCTTCTCCGCGGTACGAGCTAGATCGCACACGTCTTTTGTTGGGTTTGGTTCTTGAGAAGGAGGCCCCATGAAGTCGCCATCGTACCCATACTCGCCAAAGTACTGATCGACGTTGCCAAATGTATCATAGTCGTCGTCGTCATTCTGATCCTGTGCCATATGCATGTTTGGATCCAGTGGCATAGGGATGTCCGGCACCGTTACGGCGGTCTTGCCATGGGGCCGACTTGGAGCCGGCACGACTGGCGGTGTTGTCTTTGGGGTGGTGTCCCCCGCCCCCAAACGAATCTGGCTCTTCAGCCAAAGCAGGGGCCAGCTCAGGCAGGCGCTGAGGGTCATCACGTCATCATCGTCGGCCCCGACGGGTCGATTCGGAGGTAACAAGTCGTCGCAGCCTGGCAGCACCCGAACCAGTTGAACCCTAAACAAGTTGGGTGGCATCTGGGTACCGTGGAACAAGGGGTTGCCCGGTTGAACGATTTTGCCCTTGGCGACATCGACCAACTCGTTGTTCACGAAGTGGAGGAGAGTGCACGGAACATCGGCGGCGCCCTGCGAAAACATGTAGGGCGTCAGGGATGCCCAGTCAAAGGCAAGGAGATGAAGTCCTCGGCCGAGAGAGGCTTAATTAGTTACCGTGATGATGGCGTCGAGCTCGGCTAATGTAGAGGCACCGCCAACGGCGGGCGTGCAGTTGACGGAGGGGCCGCTTGCTGCAGAGGTGCCGGCCGGCGTACACCCAGGTGCATTAAGCTCCCGTGTCGGCGTCGGAGACACCAATGCCGCCTCCGCCGGAGGCACCAATGGCCCCGCCATCGCATTATGCGAGTTGCTGGCCGTGAAGCTAGGAATCGGGGGCGGCCCCTGTTGGCCGCCCGCAATCCACGCACTCAACCCCGAGATCAAGGTAGGCACAAGGGCGGTGATCGTCGCTCCGAGTCGTTGTTCCACTTGCTCTTGGACAATCTCCGGAATCCGCGCCACCTGTGCCTTGAGTTCTTGAACCTCTCGCGCCTGGCTTTCCGAGCTGGTCTTTTTCTCCTTCCGCACACCAGCGGTATAGTATGACCCCCATTTTGTCGACAAGCCTTTGCCGGCCACACGACCAGCTGACGTCGGCTTACTGAGCTTATCCTTGTTCTTCATTATATTCAACCCCCTATTTAGAGTGGTGTCCCAAGGGTTGCTCTTAGTCGACCCCGCGCTACTGCTTTCAGTCGCCTGCGGAAGGAATGTGAACCATTTAGAAATTCGGCTTCATTAATTAGAATGCAACCATATGGAGCTAATTACGCGGGGGTGTATTCCTTACCAGAACAAGCTCAAGCCGCCTGGTCTTCGGATCCGTGGTAAGCTCCTTTGTTTTCGGGTCCTTCTTGTACCAGGCCCTGACAAAGTTCCTGGTCTGCTTGTCACCGTATTTATCGAAGAGGGGCGGTAGGCCTTGCTCGGCACGGTCCGCCTCCTCCTTGTCCCATATAGGCTCCGCCACTCTGTAACCGCCGGGACCGAGTGTGTGTTCCCCTATGTTCAGCTCCCGCATTTGTTTCCCCCACTCACTTGATTGGGAGCTTGCGGTGCTCGAGCAATTGATCTTGAAGTCGTTGTAGTCATCTTCGGTGATCGAAGGATTTTTCTCCTTGATCTTCTCATAAATCTCACCTTTCTCGATCATTCTCTTCACATTGCTTTTCCAAGTAGACAGGGCCTTGCTCATCTTCGTGAGGGCAGCATTGTTCACTTTATTCCCTTTGAGGCTTGTGTTTTCGAATTCAGCGGGGAACTTGTATCGTTCGTGCAGCTTCGTGAAGAGGAGGTGGCGCAAATTCCCTCGGTCAGGATGCCTCAGGTTCTCGATGTTGATCGAGACGGTGCTCCGGACAATGCACCCGAGCTGAAGCGAGTACCCCTTGACTATTCGTTCGGGCGCCGTTGGATTCCCGTTGGAGTCCACTTCAATAACTTCCTCCTTGAGGGTGCGGAGCACGATCGGGCGCCGGTCCTTCCGTTGCCTCTTCGGCTGGCTGCTATCTGTGCGTGCGCCGCCATCATCAGTGGTGGCATCCTCGGCGGCACCATCAGTGGTGGCATCAGTGTGGTCATCCTCGGCGGCACCATCCGTGGTCTCAGGATCGGTGGGGAAGGCGGCGGCCTCATACAAGTGAGGTTGTTCCTCCATCTCCTGGGACAGCTCCCAGAATGCCTTGCCGCCCGAACCCCCGGCCTCATCGTTGTGGGCCATGTTTCTCTCTAAATAGAAACAAAGTTTGGTCAAAAAGTTGGTTATTGTCAAGGAATAAGATCATGGTCTCATCATTTAGGGTTTGTCGACACCGAGGCATCCTAAAATCTAAGCTTTTATCATCGAGGGTTTTTCGACGCCAAGGCACCCTAAAAGCCTAACTTTTCATCATTTCGGTTTTTATCGACACCGAGGCACCCTAAAAGCCATGCATTAGTCACAAGTACGCCGGGGCACTTGATCCTACTTAATTAACTACTAAGATACCCCGGCCTATGCATTAGTCACAAGTACCCCATATGTCCTATTTTTAGCAAAGTCATGCTAAAATTCACGGAAAATTTCAGCATGACCTTTGCTGAAAATAGGACATATGGAGTACCTGAATTTGCCGGAACGGAAGTTAATCGACATTCCGGCAAACTCAAGGGCCTCTCGGGGTACTTGCAAAATCATCACGACACGATGGTCGGAGACAAAACCCAGCAAACTAGCAAAATCATCACAAATTGTTTTCTGTTAAAGATGATCATCATCTTTACAAGTCTTTCTCAATGTGATCACAAGTAATTCAGAGGCATCACAAGTAATTCAGAGCATCACAAGGCATTAGTAGTTCAGTACATGAACAAGTTTTACAAACCCATATAAGAACAAGTGAATTCTAGTCCCATTGACACTCCTGGTTTTCTACAAACACCAAGTACTAGGGCACACAAAAGTTCTGAAATTTGTGTGCCTAACTGAATTAACTGAATTTTCAGTAACCGAATAAACTGAATTTTCAAAACTGCAAGAAGCCAATTAAAAAAAATCCAACAGCACTAGAACTGAGCTGATTGACAGTAGTTTTGTTCACTGTTATGAAGAGAAACTTCTTCTTGTAAGAAAGGACTTCACGTGTGGTTTGGAATATTCAGAAATCAAGTTGAAATATAAAACCATATAGAGGTAGGTATGCTACAAGTCTACGACATATATACTAATTAATCAACTGCAATTAGGAGACAGTTTCTTCTTCTAAGTCCATCTCACAGTTCGCTGAATTAAGAAAAATACATCAAAATTAGAGACTTTAGGCAAAATACATCAAAATCAGGAGACAGTTTCTTCTTCTAATTATCCAGTTTCTTAAGGCAAATGGATTGCTAGGTCAGTACCGGGACTACTATAGCATAGTCATGCTGAGCAAGAAGGTATTTGTGGAGAAGTTCATATGCCCTCACAAGGAAGCTGCACCACACCTCGCTGAAGACTATGCAACCGCTTGCAAAGGGGAAATGCCGTCTAATTTTGGAATAGCCTCAGAAAATTGGCCTAACTGGATGTTGGCTATCTTTTATAGTGTCTCTGTTACATGCCAGTTTGGTCATTGCTAACTCTTGATGTAACTGATATTTTGATTCCTGAACCCCGATATGTTGTTGTGGTTAATCCTAAGAGAAGATTTTGAACAATGAGAAGTCCATGGATATGTTGTGTTTCTGACTTCCGTTGAGGATCATGGAAATTGGATATGTGAGTGGTCGGTGGACCAACTTTTCACTAAAAATAACAGAAGAGTCCTTTGTTTTCCACTAAAATTATCAGTGTCATCTGGTTTCAAAATTGGAGGTTAAGATAGCTTTAATTTTTCGCTAGGATTAGACTTACGTTTTATTCAAAAATTCCAGCTAACTCTCTCTCAAACAAAAGAAAAATGAATCTAATTAGTCTGTTGTAAATTTTCTGCTGCACTTGTGCACATAAGTTATTCACCTGGTCTGTTACTGGGGAGTATCTCCATTTCATTTAACCGTCACAACCACAAATGCCAAATTTTCAACTCCTAGCAAGAAGAAAAGGAAGTTCACTTGGTTAAATGGAACCATGGTTCGCCTACCTTGAAATTGATGTACCAGGAGGCTAGGAGGATGCCTTAAGATGTTTGGTTTTGGTGAGCCACCAATAAAAGCTTGCTGATGGGATGCAAAGACTAAGGTAAAGAATTGTCAACTGTTTAAGTGAGGTAGAAGGTTATGCCTGCTGTACTGCCAGCTTAAATATAATGCCTATTTCATCAAAAAGAAAAATGTAATGCCTAAGATCCACTATCCTGAACCATCTTAGAACAATTACTGCTGTCGATATTTTTTAGTTTCAAACTTCAAAATGATAGCTATACTGTTCTGAATTTTTAGGATATCAGCAGTTGTTCAAGAGATTTTTCCAAAAATTCAAGCAATTGTACCAAATTTTGAAAGAGATTTTTCCAATTTATATTTAAATAGAATTGGGGTATATACCTTGGAATCCTCCTAATGGAAACAGCACTAACTGGCATCTCTATTTCAGCTGTGGCCCCGGGCAAGAATTGTACCAATTGTTTCCCTGTAAATACAAGTAAAGAAGGTTCACTATAAATAACAGTATGTGATGAGCATGTCAAAGGTTGGATAGTGGAGTCCTCTCGATATATACTATTCACAACAATGTGCGTGCTAGAACACCATTACCGCACGGTTCATGGCAAGCTGCTTACGTGAGTCTGAACCCCGTTCCCCTGAATCTGTCGGGATTTGTGGGGTTAATGGAACCAATGTTTGTCATTATAAGTTATGAAAGGCTATTATTGTACCCAACTTGTTTAATGCAGCAATGTGCGATGCTAGAACACCATTATCATCAGTGGTGAGATGTTATTCTCTACCAGTTGGTAGAAGATCGAACTCATAGGCAGAAACGTTGATGACCAAGAGAGCAATAAGACGGAATTGTTTCGATCAAGCGGTGTAAATACTGATCATGCACTCAATCAAACCTACTCAATTCATCTTAAACTGGGAAATAAAGATAATCTTTTCATGCACCACATTTTACCCAAGGCCTTCAGATAATCAAAACATGAGAACAATGATTGGAGACTCAAGCTAATACTGTCACAGTGGCCACCACCACCCTGAATTTCACAGGAACTCGTGTGTAAATTGCAGCTTGATGATCGTCAGTGGCGAGATATTATTCTCTAATCCTTCTCTCTACCAATTGATAGAACATCTAACTGACAGGCTGAAAAATTAATGACTAAGAGAGCAATAAGAGGGCATTGCTTCGATTAAGCATGTACATATTGATCATGCGCTCACCCTACCAGGCTCATTTAAGTTTTAACTGGTAAAGATATATATCCTGTTCATGCACAACACTTTACCCAAGCCTTGAAGACTGTCACATTGGCCACTACGCCTAATTTTCACTGGAATTCATGTGTGAATTGCAGCTGAATAATCCTAGTTAACTAAGCAGTGATACAAGACATACAATGCCACATTATCTTC
This sequence comes from Triticum dicoccoides, assembly GCF_002162155.2. NCBI lineage: Eukaryota > Viridiplantae > Streptophyta > Magnoliopsida > Poales > Poaceae > Triticum > Triticum dicoccoides. Next base: position 338,133,529 of record NC_041387.1, on the reverse strand, counting down.
TACACTAAAATACATTCTCGAAGGAATCCGCGTGTGAATTGCAGTGAGGAGATGATCGAATCCATTGGAGAAGAGGAAATGAGATAACATAAACAGTCTGTTGTGGGGCGGCGCGGGTGGGGTTAGGGTTACCTCCTCGTAGAGAGGCAGGGGTCGAGGCGGCGTCGGGGTGGCGGGGCAGCGTCCGGGCGG
>NC_041387.1:338086377-338131553 GCF_002162155.2 Triticum dicoccoides | reverse complement strand
CTACGATTTAAATACAATCGATCTTAGCTAGCTATCTGTTCACAATCTTCTTGCCCTTCTTTTTCGCAAATGGAGTTCTTCTGTGGAACGGACGTCCTTTAGGTAGGGTGGTCCTGCTTCTTCTTGTGGTGTATGCTGCTACTTCATCATCGTCGTCATGTTCGATCCTCGGGTCGCCGTACTTGTCGAAGTCTTGCTCATTGGCTACTCCATCCATTCCGATGATCTTCCTTTTGCCTCTCCTCACGACAACACGACTGGGCTTTGGCGGGTCGGTAATGAAGAAGCATTGGTCCACTTGGGAAGCCAGTACCCATGGCTCATTTTTCGCGGTGACGTTTGCGCCCGTGGTCTTGGATTTGGCTTCGGGTATAACCATGGTGGTGAAATACCGGTCTTCTTTTATGACGTTCTTGGCCCATCTGACACGGAACATCGGGACCTTCTCTCCAGCGTAGCTTAGCTCCCAGATCTCCTCGATCCTTCCGTAGTATCTGTCCTTGTCGTTACCGGTGTAGGATTCCATCGTTACCCCGGAGTTCTGATAACCATCGCTCTTCATGTCCTTGGCCTCGGTGTAGAATGTGTAGCCGTTGATATCGTACGCCTCATAGGTCATCAGGTTGTGCTCGGCGCCCTGTGACAAGGCGAATATGAGTTGTTCTTCCGCGGAAGAATCCTCATGTAAAGGGTACGACAGAAGCTTATGCTTCAACCAACGCGTGAAACATGAGTTGTGCTCTTTGAGTGTATCTCCGTCCGTCCTCTGTTGGCCTCGGTCATTGTACGTCTTTTTAATAAAGGTTTTGTGCTCTACCACCCAAGGATCGACCACGTCTATGTGTTGTAGCGCGACTAGGTTTGCTCTTTCAAAGTCGGCGAGTCGACCCTCGTAGTCGACATGCATTTCGCGGCGACCCTCACGGTGACCCCATCCAGCGAGCCTGCCGAGGTGCCTATTGACGGGCAGACCAACGGGGTTCTCGATGCCTAGATAATTCGTGCAGTACGAGATGCACTCTTCGGTCAGAAAGCCCCTGGCTATGCTTCCTTCTGGACGTGACATGTTGCGAACGTTGTCAGGACCCCGACTCGATGTCACATCGATCTAGCTGGTAACACCTCATATCACTTTGCGGCCTCACGCACGGTATCCCCACGGGTGTCGTCTTACCTTTTCCCGGGACCGTTTGCGCCTTTTGGCTCGCGTATATGAAAGTGTCGCTAGCATCCATATGATAAAGAGCCCGGGCTGACATGACTAGTCGTAAACCCAAAGTGGCACAGACTTACAGGGACAGGCATCCATGACCCAGCTTCGAACGTGTCGGTCATCAGCAAGTGGGTCCGGGCTGTAGCACTGGGCTAGCAGGACTCCGGTAAACCGGGCTGTAGCGGGCTAACAGGACTCCGGTACTCAAAGCGTGACATTTCCCCGAAGGGACAGACACAGGAACGAAGAAGGACACATGCCGGCCAGCCTAAGTGTTCCAGAGCAGTAGCAAGCTACCATGGCTCAGCGGTAACACTAGGAGACATTTCCCGGTAAGAGAGGCTACTAAAGATAAACAACTAGATAGTCAGATCCCACACATACCAAGCATTTCAGTCATACACACAATATGCTCGATATGTGCAAATACAATGAAGCATCACAACATGACTCTACGACACAAGTACTTTATTTAAGGCTCAGTGAGCCATACATAACATACACACAAAGGTACAGGTCTCACGACCCAACATACAAGTCATACAATCATACAAGCCAGCAGCGGAAGTAACTTGTCTGAGTACAGACAACTAGTAAAATAAAAGAGGCTTGGAAAGTCTCTGGCTATACTATGTGGTCCTTCACAAGCTCAGGGTCACCACCTGGGTCTTTAGCCTACTCGTTGATGTCAACGTCTACATAGAACCCATCAGAAGGGGTTGCAGCGTCTTCTGTAAAAATGTAGATTATAGCAACATGAGTACAAAGGTACTCAGCAAGACTTACATCAGATCCTACATACATGCACAGTATCAAGAAGGGTTGGTGGAGTTATTGCAGCAAGCCAGCTTTGACTCTTGGCTAGGCTATCCTACGATACTTCAACTTGAAATAGTTTTGCGCACACGAGTCCACTATTCACCACTTCAATACACTACCGAGGATCCACCTCCGTCCTCCTACGGAGGAGCCATCCTCGGCACTCACACTTATCTTGAGGCTTTTAGTAGTTTCCATTTACTTGTCTATGAACTGTATAGGCAACCAAGTAGTCCTTTACCACGGACGCGGCTATTCGAATAGATCATGTTAACCCTGCAGGGGGTACTTCTTCATACACGCTCTCACCACTTACCGTCGTTTACACGACATGTACTCGGCAACCTTCAAGCGGAAGCCCAACGTGGGTGTCGGCCACGACCTACCTAATCACCTAAGCCTCCAGTCCAGGTTTATCGCCTATTCAGGTTCCATCCGCAGGGAGTCCGGCCGAGGTTTCCCATACGGCCCCGAACGATGTGAACAGGGTTCCCGAGATACCTAACGGGTATTCGGTACACCCGGCCACGTACCTACCGCATCACAGCCCACCCCTACGGTCAGCGCTGTCCACGGCCTCCAGTAGACTACAAACACCAGAAACTACTTGCAACTCCTGGACAGAGAGCTAGGGTGAATAAGAAGTCGAGCGGGGTCATATCTCAGGGCCCAATGCATGGTAGTAGCTGTATCTTAAATCACACATACAGATCTCAGTGCTTAAGGTCGGCTTCAATGAAACAACCCACCATGTACTCCTACATGGCCTCTCATCGATACCTTTACCAAATCGTGTTCACCACACCACTCTCATTACCGACATAATCATTTCACTCTAGCCCATCACCCAGATGAACCAGACCTGACACGACTCTAAGCATAGCAGGCATAGCAAGGTAGGAACAACACATACATATGGCTCAATCAACTCCTACACATGCTAGTGGGTTTCATCTAGTTACTGTGGCAATGACAGGTCATGCAGAGGAAATGGGTTCAACTACCGTAGCACACAACAGTTTGAATCGCGTTGTCTTAATGCAGTAAAAGAGAGCAGGAGCGAGAACATGGGATTGTATCGATATGATCAAATGGTTGGTTGCTTGCCTGATGGTTCGATGCACGAATACGGTTCTTCGTTAGGGTAGTCACGGTACTCCTCGGGGACAGATCCTGTCGTAAAGGATAACGATACACAGGCATCACCAAACAATGTGCAACAATATGATGCATGCATGAAACATGGCAATATGAGTGTGTTGTGCTAATGCAACTAAAGCCAGAAGGGTTTGAACAAATTTGAGTCAAAGATTCAAATTTCAATTTCAAATATGGCCTTTTAAAGTGCTTTTCCTTGTTCTGATTAAAACATCCATTTAACTTGTTGGATCATGCATGAAAATAGTACAGATGGATAGATTGGATTTTTCTGATCATTTTTCATATATAATTTGTCCAATTTGGAGTTACAAAATAAAAGTTATGAATTTTTGAAGTTTAATTAATATTCTGGAATTTCCTGATTTAATTTAAATCCAGAAATATCATTTACTGCGTCAGCCTGACGTCACAGTGACATCAGCAGGTCAACAGGGCTGGCTCGGGTCAAACCTGACGTGTGAGGTCCACACGTCAGTGACACAGGGGCTAATCCCGTGTTGACCCGGGCTGGTTAGCTTTGACTAAGCCCTGGGGCCCACTTGTCAGCGTCAGTAGGTGGTGGTTTAGTGGCTAATTAACTAGGCCATGTCAGCTCGCCGGAGTTCTGGCCGGCGGCGACCATCAGTGCGGCGGCGATAGTGGTTTTGGTCGTTTCGGCCACCAAATGAACCGCGGAGGCCACCGGAGTGAAGCTGAGGACGACCCGCGGCTCTTGGCGGAGTCCGTTGGGGTCGGGGTGGCCGGAGTCGACGGCGGCGAGCTCGGCTGCGGCGGCCGGGGTTCGGTCGTGCACGGGAACGGTGTTGCAGGGTGTTAGGGGGGGTGTTGGAGCGTGCTACGTGCTCCTAGTGAGATGTGGAGCACGATGGCGTGCTCGGTTGGGCGCTATGGCGATCGTGGCCACGACGGCGACATCGCCGGCGGCGTGAAGCTTTCGGCCGCGGTGGGGCTAGGGCCTAGGGGTCGGGAGAGAGCAGGGGAGAAGGGGGAAACGGTGGCGTAGCTCACCGCGGTTGCAGTGGGCGTCGAAGCGGGCTCGGGGACGCGTCGGAGACGACGAATTTGACGGCGACGGTGGTCGGAGTCCGAAGGGGGGAACGGCGACGTGGCGGCGATGCAGGGCTTCCGGGGACCCGTGGAGCGGTGGGGAGGAAGAAGGAGTTGAGGCGGAGCTTCTGAGCTGGTCGGGGAAGCGAGGGGTGGTCGGAGACGGTGGCTAAGGCGAACGGCGGCGACGGTGAGCTTCGGCCGTGAGAGAGAGAGAGTGAGGGAGAGCCGGGGGAGAGTGAATGGGGTGTCGGCGAGGTCGGGGCAGCGACCAGAAGACGATCCACGCGGCGCAACGGCGACCAGGGCGATGCAGAGAGACTGGGTGGTGCGTGGCGAGCTCGGGCGCGCCATGCTCACCTCCCTGCCTGCTCTGGCGAGGGGAAGCAGCTGGCTGGCACGGGCCAGCACAGTGCTGGGCCGGCTGGGCTGGGCCGCACAGGTAAGTCTTCCCCTTTCTTTATTTCTGTTTTTATTTAATATAACTGCGACTTTGTTGAATTAAATAAAATACCTAGGCAACTCCAAAAATCACCAAACTACTCCTGGTCCATAGTTGGATTATTTCCAACATGAAACATTTTAGTTTGGAGATATTTGAGCATTTAAATATTTTATATAATTTTAAATGCCCAAATTCAAATAGTTATGATTTAATTCAAAACCCTAGGATGGCCTAGGAAAATGTGCACCACTTTTGGCAGAGGTTCTGAACCAAGGCAAAAATGATGGGCATTTTAGAAGGGCATTTCAGGTTCATTGAAAAATTATTTTAGTAAACCCTAGTTGGTTTCAGAGGGGACTGGGGGTTCTGTCATCCCCATTTCAAGTTTCTGATGAATGAGTAAACATGATGCAACACTCTAATGCATAACTTGCTAGGGTGTGACAACTCACCCCCACTCAAAAGAATCTCGTCCCGAGATTTGGGTTCCTCCAGGAAGAAGGCGGGATATTCAAGTCGAAGACGATCCTCCCTTTCCCAGGTTGCTTCATCTTCAGAATGGTGCGACCATTGAACCTTGAGAAACTTGATATTATGACGTCGCGTGGTACGTTCGGCTTGATCGAGGATACGAATGGGGTACTCTCGATAGGTAAGATTATCTTGGAGATCAAGCGTTTCGTGGTCCACTTCACGGATAGGATCCGAGAAGCAACGCCTGAGTTGAGAAATGTGGAAGACATCGTGAACTCTGGAGAGGTGCGGAGGTAGTTCCAATTGGTAGGCAACTTCTCCTCGTTTGGCAAGAATGCGAAAAGGTCCAATGTAACGAGGAGCCAATTTGCCTTTGATACCGAAACGATGGGTTCCCTTCAGAGGGGTGACCCGAAGATAAGCCTTCTCGTCAACCTCGAAAGTCATAGCCTTATGTTTTCGGTCATATTGACTCTTTTGACGAGATTGGGCTGTTTTCAACTTTTCACGAACGATACGAACTTGTTCTTCTGCTTCCTGAATCATATCCGGGCCAAAGAATTGTCTTTCCCCGGTCTCTGACCAGTTAAGGGGTGTTCGACATCGCCGTCCATAGAGGACTTCAAAAAGGGGCTTTACCCAAGCTGGATTGATAGCTGTTGTTGTAAGCGAATTCGGCAAATGGAAGGCACTTCTCCCAGTCCATTCCGAACGAGATAACAGAGGCTCGAAGCATGTCTTCTAGAATCTGATTGACGCGTTCCACTTGACCACTTGACTGAGGATGGAAAGCGGTGCTAAAGGAGAGACGGGTTCCCATAGCATTTTGGAAACTTTCCCAAAATCGAGAGGTGAAAAGACTTCCTCGATCCGAATTGATTTCCAAAGGGACACCATGAAGAGACACTATTCGGGAGATGTATAAGTCTGCCAGCTGACTAGCGGTTATACTCTCACGAACAGGTAAGAAATGAGATACTTTGGAAAGACGATCGACCACAACGAAAATAGCATTATTCCCTCTTTTGGTCCTGGGAAAACCGGTAATGAAATCCATACCAATTTTATCCCATTTCCATTCAGGAATAGCTAATGGTTGAAGGGTGCCAGCAGGCCGTTGATGCTCTGCTTTTACACGACGACAGACGTCGCAATTAGCAATATACTGAGCGATTTCTCTCTTCATCCTAGTCCACCAGAACCTCTGGCGTAGGTCCTGATACATCTTAGTACTACCGGGATGAATAGTGAGAGGAGATTCATGAGCTTCCTTAAGGATTAATCGCCTTAGGTTGCGCACTTTGGGAACTACTAGTCGATTTCCGAAGTATACGACTCCTTGATCATTAACGGAGAAACAATTCGCAATTCCTTTCTGAATGTTTCTCTTGATGCGGGAGATTCCCGGATCTACCTTCTGTGCGTTGATAATTTGATCCGTAAGGGTAGGTTTTGCCACCAAGGTGGAGAGAAAACCTTGAGGTACAATGTGAAGGTTAAGCTTCCGAAATTCCTCATGGAGAAGCGGTTGACTTTGTTGTAACATCAGGTTGTTACAATAAGATTTACGACTTAGCGCATCAGCCATGACGTTGGCTTTCCCTGGGGTATAGGTTATCCCTAAGTCGAAGTCTGTGATCAATTCAACCCAACGTCTCTGCCTGAGATTCAAATCCGATTGGGTGAAAATATACTTCAGACTTTGGTGATCAGTGAATATTTCGCAACGATTACCGAGGAGATAATGTCGCCAGGTCTTAAGTGCATAGACTACGGCTGCAAGCTCTAGGTCATGAGTGGGATAATTCTCCTCATGTGGGTGCAATTGCCGTGAAGCGTAAGCAATTACGTGTCGATCTTGCATGAGAATGCAACCTAGTCCTTGTCGCGAGGCGTCGCAGTAGATAACAAAGTCCTTGGAGAAGTCTGGCGGTACCAGTACGGGAGCAGAGGTCACGCGTCTTTTCAGTTCCTGAAAGCTGTGCTCACATTGTGGAGTCCATTCGAACTTCTTATCTTTCTTGAGGAGTTCAGTTAGAGGTTTAGCAACCTTGGAGAAGTTCTCGACAAAGCGACGGCAATAGCTCGCTAAGCCTAGAAAACTCCGAACTTGCTTGACTGATTCGGGCGGAGTCCAATCAAGGACGGCTTGAACTCGCTCAGGGTTAACAGCAATACCTTTACCAGATATTACATGACCCAGATAGGTCACTTCTGACAACCAGAATTCACATTTAGAGAATTTGGCATAAAGGCGATGCTCTCGAAGTTTCTTCGACACTAGCCTTAGATGTTCGGCATGTTCTTCCTCGTTCTTGGAGTAGATGAGTATATCATCGAGATAAACCACGACGAATTTATCCAAATACTCCATGAAGATTGAGTTCATTAACCGAGAAAAGGTGGCTGGAGCGTTGGTTAATCCGAAGGACATAACGGTGTACTCGTATTGGCCATAGCGAGTAACAAAGGCCGTTTTAGGAATGTCCCCGTTTCTGATTTTGATTTGATGGTAGCCCAACCTCAAATCCATCTTGGAGAAGACTGAGGATCCAGCGAGCTGATCATACAGGTCGTTGATCCTGGGAAGTGGATATTTGTTCTTGATTGTGACCAAATTGACAGGTCGGTAATCTACAACCATCCGGTCCGTACCATCCTTTTTCTTAACGAATAGGACGGGGCAAGCCCACGGAGATGAACTAGGGCGGATGAAACCCTTTTTCAAGGATTCATCAAGTTGTTTCTTAAGCTCGGCTAGTTCTAAGGGTGCCATCTTATAGGGTCTTCTAGCAATCGGAACGGTTCCTGGAATGAGATCTATTACGAACTCAACATCCCTGTCAGGTGGAACACCTGGCAATTCCTCTGGAAAGACATCCGGGAAGTCACGGACTACCGGAACGTCCTCAAGGTCTGGCAAAGGGCTGGCGTTAAGAGAATATAATTGTCGCTTGGCTATTCGGGTCAAGACATTGACTATCTTCCCCGAAGGATGGGTGAGTTGAACAGTCCTAGAGAAGCAATCAATTTTGGCTTGATGAGCTGACATCCAGTCCATACCCAAAATGATATTAATATCCGAAGATTTAAGGGCTATCAAGGATGCAAGGAAAACAAGTCTGTCGACTTGGATCTCATTTCCATAACTTACCCTAGAGGACTGCCATCTAGACCCAGGGGTAGAGATTTCCATAGTGGATGGCAAGTCACAGAATGCAACGTTATGCAAACGGGCATAACTTTCAGATATAAAAGAATGAGAGGCTCCTGTATCGAAAAGAACGGATGCCGGGTGGCAATTAACAAGAAGCGTACCGAGAACGACGTTGGGGTCCTCTTGAGCTTCTTCGGCAGAGATACAGTTGACATGGCCACGTGAAGCGGTGACCGGTTTGGCATGGAACACCTTCCCTGTCGGCTTGCCACGGCCAACAGCTTTAGCAGATTGATTGGGGTTGGTCTGGGGACACTCGCGCATATAATGACCAGATTCCCCACACTTGAAACAAGTCACGGAACTGGTACGTGGAGGAGCATTATTGGATGGACCCCCATAGGGCTTGGCCGGTGCAGACTGTTGAACAGGGCGAGGCGCCTGGAAAGATGGCCTCGGTGTGAACCTGGGTGGCAGGGCGGTATTGGGTACCCACACGCGGCGTTTCTAAGGACCAGCACCGGATGAGGAACCCATATCACGTCCATGCTTGCGTGTTGCATCATAATCAGTCTGACCAGTTTCAGCACTGATGGCTTTGTTGACAAGTTTCGAAAAAGATGTGCACTCATGCAGACGGAGGTCGCGGCGAAGCTCAGGGCTAAGGCCCTTTCGGAACCTTGCTTGCTTCTTGGCGTCAGTAGAAACTTCCTCAGTTGCATATCGTGTGAGATTACCAAACTCTCTGCTATAGGCATCCACAGAAAGTCGGCCTTGGGTGAAACTGCAAAATTCTTCACGTTTACGGTCCATGAGACCCTCCGGAATGTGATGTTCACGGAAAGCCTCACTGAACTCAGCCCAAGTAGTGACATGGCCCGCTGGGCGCATGGCTCCATAATTCTCCCACCATAGACTGGCGGGGCCTTCAAGATGATATGCGGCGAAGGTGACCTTGTCAGCCTCCGCTACCAACGCGGAACGCAGCTTGTGAGAGATACTGCGAAGCCAGTCATCAGCGTCGAGAGGCTCGACGGAGTGGTGGAACGTGGGTGGATGCAATTTGATAAAATCACTGAGTGATACCACGTTAGCCCTCTGATGGTGTGCTGTATTCTGTTCTATACGCTCCAACAAACGGTTTGTCTCCCGCTTGTTTCTCTCAGCTTCCATCATCACCTCGGCTAGTGAAGGAGGATGAGGCAGATTTTCATTCCTGGCTTCACTGCCTTCGGCCTGCTCTTGGGAAGCAGGATTAGCGCGCGTGTTGACCATCCTAGGTAGACAAGACAATGATTTAGTCAGGATGGTAAAATTCTGACATAGGATACATAAGGTAAGGGATAACTCGAAATGCAAGATGATCATCCGTATGACATGGTAGATACAGAAACTGCTTCTTTATTCCATCGTCATGCACACCATACAAGGTTTAGTACAAGACCAAACAGAGTACTATTATGGTGAGAAAAGGATTACATCTCGTCAGAGGCATTCCAAGCTCCTATACATTATTTTCTACACCTCCGGAAAGAGTACAAACTAGGACATATCCCACGAGTCACGCGGAACGATAGATGACACAGCTAGTGCGAACTAGTGATGCTACCCCTAACTCAGACCGATCCGTAGTAGTCCTCATAAAAGTCACCTCCATAGCCTGGAAGCTCAACATGTTCATCCGGAAACAGACGATCTCGCGGAGCTTGTGGACCATAGGGGCTAGGATGAGGCCTTGGACCAACAAACGGTGGCCTGCGGGGACCGCGAGGTGGGGTGATGCCTCCTACATCACGCCAAACCATCACGTCCGGCAGAGCAGATCTCACAGGATAGAGATCGCGCATATCCGAATATCCAGCTTGCACCGCCGGTGCGAACCGAGTCAAGGTGGCCCAGTGATCGGCACGGGTATTGAAGAGCTCTAACCTTAAGGCCCGATTTTCACGGTCCTTATCCTCGAGCATCTCAGCAGTGGTGCGAGTCCGTGAATCCTCTTGAGTGGAGTCAGCATAAATAGCTTGGAGATATCCTTGTGCTCCCGGAAGTGATCCTGGCATATACCGGAAGTCAGAGTCCCGAAATAAACCAGATCTGACTCGCATAATGGTCATCATAGAGTAGGCGGCATCCTGCACAGCCATCTCGATAGTAACCCCGAGTCCATAGGAGCAGTGAAGAGGCTCAGTGGATCCAGGATAAGATGGAAATATCCTGACAGTGCAGAGATACTGGCTTTGATTAAAATCTCGGAATTGCTCTTCGACCGTGTACTCAGGATACCAGCGGTATCCAGCCTCAGTCATTACCCTGACCAACTTAGCAGTATGGCCGGGTACATCTAGGCATCGAGTTAGGCGAACCACTTGATTGAGGTCGCGAGTGGCCATCTGAAAGCATAATCATAATGCAAGGCATTAGAATTTCTAGCAAAATTTCGGCAGCATAACAGCTGTAAATGCTCAAAAAGGATATTGAGACTTTTGACAAAGGATTTCGTACACACCCAACATCATCATATCAAAGTTCTGGAACCATTCTAACAACATAATGTGGTAGTAGAACTGAACTAGGCTTGTAACCATCAAACTTATAAGGTACTACTGATTAGTAACACGTGATCCTGATAGAGAGAGTAGATCCTAATTCCTTAACCCCCGGTGGAAGAATGGACCGACTCAGATCAGAAAGTCATAAGGTATAAGGAGTAAAAAGAGCCTTACGTTCCAACCCACAAACAATTCCCCTACATATAACTAAAGAATTTCTAGACTCAACATCGACCAGTTTGGCTTGGAGAACCTACAGGCAGTCTTGCTCTGATGCCAACGCTGTCAGGACCCCGACTCGATGTCACATCGATCTAGCTGGTAACACCTCATATCACTTTGCGGCCTCACGCACGGTATCCCCACGGGTGTCGTCTTACCTTTTCCCGGGACCGTTTGCGCCTTTTGGCTCGCGTATATGAAAGTGTCGCTAGCATCCATATGATAAAGAGCCCGGGCTGACATGACTAGTCGTAAACCCAAAGTGGCACAGACTTACAGGGACAGGCATCCATGACCCAGCTTCGAACGTGTCGGTCATCAGCAAGTGGGTCCGGGCTGTAGCACTGGGCTAGCAGGACTCCGGTAAACCGGGCTGTAGCGGGCTAACAGGACTCCGGTACTCAAAGCGTGACATTTCCCCGAAGGGACAGACACAGGAACGAAGAAGGACACATGCCGGCCAGCCTAAGTGTTCCAGAGCAGTAGCAAGCTACCATGGCTCAGCGGTAACACTAGGAGACATTTCCCGGTAAGAGAGGCTACTAAAGATAAACAACTAGATAGTCAGATCCCACACATACTAAGCATTTCAGTCATACACACAATATGCTCGATATGTGCAAATACAATGAAGCATCACAACATGACTCTACGACACAAGTACTTTATTTAAGGCTCAGTGAGCCATACATAACATACACACAAAGGTACGGGTCTCACGACCCAACATACAAGTCATACAATCATACAAGCCAGCAGCGGAAGTAACTTGTCTGAGTACAGACAACTAGTAAAATAAAAGAGGCTTGGAAAGTCTCTGGCTATACTATGTGGTCCTTCACAAGCTCAGGGTCACCACCTGGGTCTTTAGCCTACTCGTTGATGTCAACGTCTACATAGAACCCATCAGAAGGGGTTGCAGCGTCTTCTGTAAAAATGTAGATTATAGCAACATGAGTACAAAGGTACTCAGCAAGACTTACATCAGATCCTACATACATGCACAGTATCAAGAAGGGTTGGTGGAGTTATTGCAGCAAGCCAGCTTTGACTCTTGGCTAGGCTATCCTACGATACTTCAACTTGAAATAGTTTTGCGCACACGAGTCCACTATTCACCACTTCAATACACTACCGAGGATCCACCTCCGTCCTCCTACGGAGGAGCCATCCTCGGCACTCACACTTATCTTGAGGCTTTTAGTAGTTTCCATTTACTTGTCTATGAACTGTATAGGCAACCAAGTAGTCCTTTACCACGGACGCGGCTATTCGAATAGATCATGTTAACCCTGCAGGGGGTACTTCTTCATACACGCTCTCACCACTTACCGTCGTTTACACGACATGTACTCGGCAACCTTCAAGCGGAAGCCCAACGTGGGTGTCGGCCACGACCTACCTAATCACCTAAGCCTCCAGTCCAGGTTTATCGCCTATTCAGGTTCCATCCGCAGGGAGTCCGGCCGAGGTTTCCCATACGGCCCCGAACGATGTGAACAGGGTTCCCGAGATACCTAACGGGTATTCGGTACACCCGGCCACGTACCTACCGCATCACAGCCCACCCCTACGGTCAGCGCTGTCCACGGCCTCCAGTAGGCTACAAACACCAGAAACTACTTGCAACTCCTGGACGGAGAAGTAGGGTGAATAAGAAGTCGAGAGGGTCCATTGGTTTCGGGCCCAATGCATGGTAGTAGCTGATTCTTAAATCACACATACAGATCTCAGTGCTTAAGGTCGGCTTCAATGAAACAACCCACCATGTACTCCTACATGGCCTCTCATCGATACCTTTACCAAATCGTGTTCACCACACCACTCTCATTACCGACATAATCATTTCACTCTAGCCCATCACCCAGATGAACCAGACCTGACACGACTCTAAGCATAGCAGGCATAGCAAGGTAGGAACAACACATACATATGGCTCAATCAACTCCTACACATGCTAGTGGGTTTCATCTAGTTACTGTGGCAATGACAGGTCATGCAGAGGAAATGGGTTCAACTACCGTAGCACACAGCAGTTTGAATCGCGTTGTCTTAATGCAGTAAAAGAGAGTAGGAGCGAGAACATGGGATTGTATCGATATGATCAAATGGTTGGTTGCTTGCCTGATGGTTCGATGCACGGATACGGTTCTTCGTTAGGGTAGTCACGGTACTCCTCGGGGACAGATCCTGTCGTAAAGGATAACGATACACAGGCATCACCAAACAATGTGCAACAATATGATGCATGCATGAAACATGGCAATATGAGTGTGTTGGGCTAATGCAACTAAAACCAGAAGGGTTTGAACAAATTTGAATCAAAGATTCAAATTTCAATTTCAAATATGGTTTAAAGTGCTTTTCCTTGTTCTGATTAAGACATCCATTTAACTTGTTGGATCATGCATGAAAATAGTACAGATGGATAGATTGGATTTTTCTGATCATTTTTCATATATAATTTGTCCAATTTGGAGTTACAGAATAAAAGTTATGAATTTTTGAAGTTTAATTAATATTCTGGAATTTCCTGATTTAATTTAAATCCAGAAATATCATTTACTGCGTCAGCCTGACGTCACAGTGACATCAGCAGGTCAACAGGGCTGGCTCGGGTCAAACCTGACGTGTGGGGTCCACACGTCAGTGACACAGGGGCTAATCCCGTGTTGACCCGGGCTGGTTAGCTTTGACTAAGCCCTGGGGCCCACTTGTCAGCGTCAGTAGGTGGTGGTTTAGTGGCTAATTAACTAGGCCATGTCAGCTCGCCGGAGTTCTGGCCGGCGGCGACCATCAGTGCGGCGGCGATAGTGGTTTTGGTCGTTTCGGCCACCAAATGAACCGCGGAGGCCACCGGAGTGAAGCTGAGGACGACCCGCGGCTCTTGGCGGAGTCCGTTGGGGTCGGGGTGGCCGGAGTCGACGGCGGCGAGCTTGGCTGCGGCGGCCGGGGTTCGGTCGTGCACGGGAACGGTGTTGCAGGGTGTTAGGGGGGTGTTGGAGCGTGCTACGTGCTCCTAGTGAGATGTGGAGCATGATGGCGTGCTCGGTTGGGCGCTACGGCGATCGTGGCCACGACGGCGACATCGCCGGCGGCGTGAAGCTTTCGGCCGCGGTGGGGCTAGGGCCTAGGGGTCGGGAGAGAGCAGGGGAGAAGGGGGAAACGGTGGCGTAGCTCACCGCGGTTGCAGTGGGCGTCGAAGCGGGCTCGGGGACGCGTCGGAGACGACGAATTTGACGGCGACGGTGGTCGGAGTCCGAAGGGGGGAACGGCGACGTGGCGGCGATGCAGGGCTTCCGGGGACCCGTGGAGCGGTGGGGAGGAAGAAGGAGTTGAGGCGGAGCTTCTGAGCTGGTCGGGGAAGCGAGGGGTGGTTGGAGACGGTGGCTAAGGCAAACGGCGGCGACGGTGAGCTTCGGCCGTGAGAGAGAGAGAGTGAGGGAGAGCCGGGGGAGAGTGAATGGGGTGTCGGCGAGGTCGGGGCGGCGACCAGAAGACGATCCACGCGGCGCAACGGCGACCAGGGCGATGCAGAGAGACTGGGTGGTGCGTGGCGAGCTCGGGCGCGCCATGCTCACCTCCCTGCCTGCTCTGGCGAGGGGAAGCAGCTGGCTGGCATGGGCCAGCACAGTGCTGGGCCGGCTGGGCTGGGCCGCACAGGTAAGTCTTCCCCTTTCTTTATTTCTGTTTTTATTTAATATAACTGCGACTTTGTTGAATTAAATAAAATACCTAGGCAACTCCAAAAATCACCAAACTACTCCTGGTCCATAGTTGGATTATTTCCAACATGAAACATTTTAGTTTGGAGATATTTGAGCATTTAAATATTTTATATAATTTTAAATGCCCAAATTCAAATAGTTATGATTTAATTCAAAACCCTAGGATGGCCTAGGAAAATGTGCACCACTTTTGGCAGAGGTTCTGAACCAAGGCAAAAATGATGGGCATTTTAGAAGGGCATTTCAGGTTCATTGAAAAATTATTTTAGTAAACCCTAGTTGGTTTCAGAGGGGACTGGGGGTTCTGTCATCCCCATTTCAAGTTTCTGATGAATGAGTAAACATGATGCAACACTCTAATGCATAACTAGCTAGGGTGTGACAAACGTATCCTTTTGATGACACCATTCATCCTTTCGAACGGCATCATGCTGTGCAGGAACGTCGGCCCGAGTTGGATGATATCCTCCACTATATGGACCAGCAGATGCACCATAACGTCGAAGAATGCGGGCGGGAAGTACATCTCAAGCTCGCATAGTATCACCACGATCTCTTCCTGTAGCCTTCTGAGTTGCCTCACGCCAATCGACTTCCGAGAGATGACGTCGAAGAAGTTGCATAGGCCAAATAGCGTTTCACGGACGTGCGCGTCCATGATCCCACGGATTGCAACTGGAAGTATCTGCGTCATCAGCACGTGACAGTCGTGAGACTTCATCCCGCTGAACTTCTGCTTCGCTGGGTCTAGGTATCTGCTTATCTTCCCCGCGTAACCGTAAGGAAGTTTTACTCCTAGGAGGCAAGTGAAAAACTGCTCGATCTCCTCCTGACTTAGAGTGAAGCACGCGGGAGGGTAGTCATTTCCGGTCTTCTTGGCCTTTTTGCCTTTGCGACGACTTTCTGTGTCCTGCTTCGCCTCATCATCATCATCATCATCATCATCATCATCATCATCATCATCATCATCATATATAGCGTGAAGCTCCTGCCTGATGCCCATTGATTTCAAGTCTGCCCTTGCTTTTGGCCCATCTTTGGTCCTCTCTGGCATGTTGAGCAGGGTACCAAGCAGACTCTCGCACACGTTCTTCGTGATATGCATGACATCAAGGCTGTGAGGCACACGGTGGATCTTCCAGTACGACAAGTCCCAGAAAACAGACCTCGTTTTCCATACCTTCAGCAGCGGCTCTGGCGCCTTTCGCTTCTTTCCCGGCTCTGGCGCCTTTTGCTTCTTTCCCGGCAGTGGGCAGTCTTTCCAATTTTTCAACAGCTTGTCTATTTCCTCGCCGCTCCTCGTACACGGGCGTTTTCGGGGTTCGGTTTCACCATCGAACAGATCCTTGCGTTTCCTCCACGGGTCATCGTCGCGAAGCCACCTTCGATGTCCCATGAACACGGTTTTCGAAGACCCGGGATCTCTATCTAGCTGGCGATACGTTGTGTCATCCATGCACCTTACGCATCCAGAAAATCCGTGGACTACCTACCCCGCAAGATATCCGTAACCGAGATAGTTGTGCACCGTCGTGAGCAGTGCGGCTCTCATAGGGAAATATTCTTTCTCTGCGGCGTCCCACGTATTGGCTGGCGTTTTCCACAGCGTGTCAAGCTCCTCTTTCAGCAGCCCCAGATACAGATTGATGTCGTTCCCTGGTTGTTTCGGCCCTTCAATTAGCATACTCATGTGAATGTACTTCCTCTTCATGCACAACCAGGGGGGAAGGTTGTACATCCACACAAACACAGGCCAGGTGCTATGTGTGCTTCTCTGGCTGCCAAACGGATTGACTCCATCGGTGCTCGCGCCCAGCACGATGTTCCTTGGATCGTTCCCAAATTCTGGGTATTCGAAGTTCAATGCTTGCCACTGGCTCGCATCCTTAGGGTGACTCAGCATCTTGTCTTTTTTATCTATCTCCGGATCATTTGCGTCATCTTCTCGCTTCTTCTCCTCCCTATCCGCGTGCCAACGCAGGAGCTTTGCTACCTTAGGGTCCGCGAAATAGCGCTGCAGACGAGGAGTGATCGGAAAGTACCACACCACTTTTCGAGGAGCTTTCTTCCTCTTCTTGTATCGAGTGACGCCGCACACCGGACATATGGTAGACTCCGCGTGCTCGTCCCGATAAATGATGCAATTGTTCATGCACACATGGTATTTCACGTGCGGTAAATCCAGAGGACACATGATTTTCTTCGCCTCCTCCAAACTGGTCGGGCACTTGTTCCCCTTGGGAAGACGTTCGTGCCAGAATGACATGTTCTCGTTGAAGCATGCGTCGGTCATTTTGTGTTTTACCTTCATCTCCAGGGCCATCAGCGTTACTTTCAGGCGGGTATCCTCGGGCCTGCATCCTTCATACAATGGAGTAACCGCGTCTAACTCAAGTTGATCCATCTTGGCTTTCTCTCGGGCGGCAGCTCTTGCGTTATCCGTCTGCTTGAGAAGCAGCTCTTGAATATGAGGGTCCTGCACCCAGCCCATCGATGGTCCAGCGTCGTCTGCTTCGCCGGCATCATCATCTTCATGATCATGCCCGTCGCCTGCTCCGGCAGCTTCCTCATCATCATGTCCTGCATCTTCTACATGATGACTGTGTACAGCATCACAGTCGTGATCATCTCCTGGGGATTCTTCGTCTTCTCGCCCGCCCGAGCCGCGGTGGTTGTCTTGCTGCCCTTCCTCATTTCTTGCCCGGCCCGCATGGACGACTTCGTAGTCATCTTCATCACCTTGCCACCGATAGCCATCCATGAAACCACGCAACAGCAGGTGGTCCCGCACCTGCCCGGAATCCGGGTCCGCAATAAGGCTCTTCAGCTTGCATCTTTGACACGGACATCTTATCTCCGTCTCGTTCTTTTGAAGCATCTCGGCCTTCGCGGACCTCAAAAACCTATTCACGATGCCTTCGGTCATCGTGCGGACCATGGTCGCCTGCGGGGTAGAGCAAAACGATATTTTAGAACCAAACAAAAATTTGGCATGACTTTCCCTAAAATTAGGACCAAAAAGAATGCTTAATGCCAAAATTCTCGCCGAAACGGAAATGAATCAACATTCCGGCAAAATATTGGCAACTATCGCATATCAAATACCGGTACACCTCCAAACACAAACACATATGCAACACCACAAACATATGCAACACCACGAACATACATAGATCTAGCTAGGCCGTAAAAAGTGCATGTGCACATTGTTGTAAGGAGAACAACCTAAATATAGCTTCCCCCCTTACTTACCTATTAAAACAAGGTAATTTAACCACTTAATTTGAATGAATCTATGGTGGAAATGAGGTGAAAAAGAGGAGGCACCCGAGACAAGGAGGAGGTGGAGAGAATGAAGTGGGGAGAAAGTGAGTGTGTGGGTAGGAGAGGCTGTCCCAAATATCTTGTTGCTGCCCACTTACTAATGGCGCACCTCTTGCATGGTGCGCCATTAGTAGTTACAACTACTAATGGTGCACTTAAGCAGGATGCGCCATTAGTATGTTTGGATAGGCGCACTAGTTCAAAAAAAAATTCTATACTAATGGCGCACCCACTGCCTGGTGCGCCATTAGTAGTTACAACTACTAATGGCGCACTTGGGCAGGATGCGCCATTAGTATGTTTGGATAGGCGCACTAGTTCAAAAAAAAATTCTATACTAATGGCGCACCTGCTGCCTGGTGCGCCATTAGTAGTTACTACTACTAATGGCGCACTTTGCCCGGATGCGCCATTAGTATGTTTGGACAGGCGCACTAGTTAAAAAAAATTTGATACTAATGGCGCACCCGTAGCATGGTGCGCCATTAGTAGTTTAAACTCTAATGGCGCATTAGATTGTGGTGCGCCATTAGTATATACTAATGGCGCACCATCTTTCTGGTGCGCCATTAGTGTCAATCCCATCTATAGCCCTTTTCCTAGTAGTGTCGGTCTCAACAAACACACCACAAAAAGAAGATTACATCGGATAGATCTCCACGAGAGAGGGGGAGAACATTGTATTGAGATCCAAAAAGAGAGAAGAAGCAATCTAGCTACTAGTTATGGACCCGAATGTCTGAAGTAAAATACTCACACTTCATCGGAGGGGCTATGGTGATGATGTAGAAGCCCTCCATGGTGGATGCCCCCTCCGGTGGAGCTCCAAAACAGGCCCCAAGATGGGATCTCATGGATACAGAAGGTTGCAGCGGTGGAATTAGGTTTTTGTCTCTTGTTCTAATCGTTCGGGGGTACGTAGGTATATATAGGAGGAAGGAGTATGCCACGAGGTAGGGGGGGCACGCCCTCCACCCTCGTGACCTCCTCGGGCACTGCTTGGAGTAGGGTCCAAGTCTCTTGGGTAACGTTCGGTTGGAAAATCACGATCCCGAAGGTTTCATTCCGTTTGGACTTCGTTTGATATTATGTTTCTTCGAAATACTGGAAAAGGCAAAAAACAGCAATTCTGGGCTGGACCTCCGGTTAATAGGTTAGTCCTAAAAGTAATATAAAAGTGGAAAATAAAGCCCAATATAGTCCAAAACAGTAGATAAAGTAGCATGGAGCAATCAAAAATTATAGATACGTTGGAGACGTATCAGTACTACAATCTGGTTTTTATTGGCCTACTCTCTTCAAAGATGTTCGTAAGTTTGTCTTATCTTGTGATGAATGTCAAAGAATAGGTAACAGTATTAGACGTCAAGAAATGCCTATGAATTTTTCTCTGGTTATTGAACCGTTTAATGTTTGGGGCTTTGATTATATGGGACCTTTTCCTGCCTCCAATGGTTATACACATATTTTAGTTGCTGTTGATTACGTTACTAAGTGGGTAGAAACTATTCCAACTAGTAGTGCTGATCATAACACTTCTATTAAAATGCTTAAAGAAGTTATTTTTCCGAGGTTTGGAGTCCCTAGATATCTTATCACTGATGGTGGTTCACACTTTATTCATGGTGCTTTCCGTAAGATGCTTGCTAAGTATGATGTCAATCATAGAATCGCATCTCCTTATCACCCGTAGTCTACTGGTCAAGTAGAGTTGAGCAATAGAGAGCTCAAATTAATTTTGCAAAAGCCTGTGAATAGATCTAGAAATAATTGGTCCAAAAAACTTGATGATGCATTATGGGCCTATAGAACTGCATACAAAAATCCTATGGGTATGTCTCCATATAAGTTGGTTTATGGAAAAGCATGTCATTTACCTCTTGAACTTGAACATAAAGCATATTGGGCTATTAAAGAGCTCAATTATGACTTCAAACATGCCGGTGAGAGAAGGTTATTTGATATTAGCTCACTTGATGAATGGAGAACCCAAGCATATGAGAATGCCAAGCTTTTCAAAGAAAAAGTCAAAAGCTGGCATGATAAGAGGATACAAAAGAGTGATTTTAACGTAGGAGATTATGTGTTATTATTCAACTCTCGTTTAAGATTTTTTACAAGAAAACTTCTCTCAAAATGGGAAGGTCCCTACGTTATCGAGGAGGTCTATCGTTCTGGTGCTATAAAAATCAACAACTTCGAAGGCACAAATCCAAGGGTGGTAAACAGTCAAAGAATTAAACATTATATTTCAGGTAATCCTATCAATGTTGAAACTAATATTATTGAAACCATAACCCCTGAGGAATACATAAGGGACACTTTCCGGAATGTTCCAGACTCCGAAAAGGCATAGGTACGTGGTACGGTAAGTAAACCGACTCCAAAACAACTCTAATGGCAATTTTTATCAGTTTTGGATTATTTAAGAATTTTAGGAAGAAAGAAGTAGTCCGAAAGGGACACGAGGCTCCCAAGAGAGAGGAGGCCGCGTCCCCCCTGTAGGGCGCGCCCCCTGTCTCGTGGGCACCTCGTGTGCCTCCCGGACTCCGTTTTCTGGTGTGTTACGTATTTTGGTCGGTAAAAATTCATTATATATACTCATGAAAGTTTTGACCACCGTATTATTGAAATATCCTCTGTTTTTGTTTCGAGCTGTTTCTGTTTCAGATCTAGAGCATCATGGCGTCTCCAAGCGCTCCCAAGGACAAGTTTTTCGAAAGGGTTATCAACCCCTATCTCGTGGAGGTGCTACATCATCCTCAAACCATTGAGATGCGTGAGGGGGTGTTGCACATCTGCGATGTGGAGGGACCAAGGCGTACCAGGAGTGTGGAGACAAAGCTCGAAGCCGTGGAACAAGAAGTTTTCAAGTGCCAAGGGATGGTGGAGCGTGGACTCAATGCCAACCAGATGATGATCACAGAGTTCACTAACAACCACAAGCTAGATGCCAAAGTCATTGGGGAGACCATCTTCAAGGTTCAAGAGAAAATCGAACACCTCCAAGCCCAGATCTATGACCTGCCAAATCAGAATTGTGAGTATGAATATAGATTTAAGAGGATGAGTTTGGCTGCAGATTTAAGGATCCCGGAGACTCGGTCATCCTTTTATGATGGAGAGCCTATGCCTTGGAAGACGGACGACAAGCCTACATCATCAACAACTCCACCATCATCTCCGAGGAAATAATCATATGGGTATGGGCACTCCCCTTGGCAACTGCCAAGCTTGGGGGAGGTGCCCCGGTATCGTATCACCATCACACTCCTATCTTTATCGCTTTATTTAGTTCTATCCTTTTAGTAGTATCTTGATCTATTAGTTCGAAGTTTTGATATCAAGTAGTTTTGAGTTTTTGCATTGTGATCTCTTTATGTAATCGAGTCCGTGTGCTATCTATAATAAATATTAGTGTTGAGTCAAGGGCTTTGCTATGTTGCTATGATCTTGAGAAAGTATAAAGAACAAAAGAGTTCATATTGATCTTATGGATAGTGATAACTTCACACATAGAAAGTATGAGGCATAAAAATTGTTGAGAGTTGATGAACGTAGCCTTGGTCATCGTTGCAATTAATAGGAAGTGATAAGGAAAGAGGGGTTCACATATATATATATTATCTTGGACATCTTTTATGATTGTGAAGCACTCATTAAGTATGACATGCTAAAAGAGTTGATGTTGGATAAGGAAGACAACGTAATGGTTTATGTTTTCCGACATCTCAGTTAAAGTATATTGTCATTGACCTTCCAAACATGTTGAGCTTGCCTTTCCCCCTAATGCTAGCCAAATTCCTTTCACCAAGTAGAGATACTACTTGTGCTTCCAAATATCCCTTAAACCCAGTTTTGCCATGAGATTCCACCATACCTACCTATGGATTGAGTAAGATCATTCAAGTAAGTTGTCATCGGTGCAAGCAATAAAAATTGCTCTCTAAATATGTATGACTTATTAGTGCAGAGAAAATAAGCTTTGTACGAACTTGTTGTGGAAGTAATAAAAGCGACAGACTGCATAATAAAGGTCCACATACAAGGGGCAATATAAAGTGACGTTCTTTTGCATTAAAATTTCGTGCATCAACCCTAAACGCGCATGACAACCTCTGCTTCCTTCTGCGAAGGGCCTATCTTTTATTTCATGATTTTACTTTATGCTTGAGTCAAGGTGATCCTCACCTTTCCCTTTTTCATTTTATCCTTTGGCAAGCTCTTCGTGTTGGAAAGATCATGATATTGGATGTAAGTTGGCATAGGCTATTATTGTTGACATCACCTAAAGGTGAATACGTCGCGAGGCAACACAATAAGCCCCTATCTATCTCAGTGTCCGGCTGAAACTCTATAACCACAAGTATTGCGTGAGTGTTAACAATTATAGGAAACTACGAGATAGTTGAGTATGTGAGTTCGCTGAAAAGCTCTATTATTGACTCTTTCTGATGTTACGATAAATTGCAATTGCTTCAGTGACTCAGATTATAGTTTGTTAGTTCCCAATGAAGTTTTTGAGCCATACTTGACATTGTGAATTGTGAATCTATATATGTTGCTATTATTAGAATGATCATGATGCCCTCATGTCTGTATTTTATGTTTATCGACACCTCTATCTCTAAACATGTGGACATATTTTTCGATTTCGGCTTCCGCTTGAGGACAAGCGAGGTCTAAGCTTGGGGGAGTTGATACGTCCATTTTGCATGATGCTTTTATATCAATATTTATTGCATTATGGGGTGTTATTACACATTATATCTCAATACTTATGGCTATTATCTCTTATTTTACAAGGTTTACCATGAAGAGGGGGATTGCCGGCAGCTGGAATTCTGGCTGGAAAAGGAGCAAACGTTGGAAACCTATTCTGCACAACTCCAAAAGTCATGAAACTCCACGAAACAACTTTTTCGATTTAATAAGAATTTATGAGCGAAAGAAATAGGCTAGGGGGCCCACACCCTGTCCAGGAGACAAGGGGGCACCCCCGCTATAGGGTGTGTCCCCCTATCTCCTGGGCCTCCGGCGTCCATCTTCTGCTATATCATCACTTTTACCCTGGAAAAAATCGTGGGCAAGCTTACGGGATGAAACTCCGCCGCCACGAGGCGAAACCTTGGCGGAATCAATCTAGGGCTCTGGCGGAGCTTTTCTGCCGGGGACACTTCCCTCCAGGAGGGGGAAATCATCACCAACGTCATCACCAACTATCCTCTCATCGGGAGGGGGTCAATATCCATCAACATCTTCACCAGCACCATCTCCTCTCAAAACCCTAGTTCATCTCTTGTATCCAATCTTGTATCAAAACCACAAATTGGTACCTGTGGGTTGCTAGTAGTGTTGATTACTCCTTGTAGTTGATGCTAATTGGTTTACTTGGTGGAAGATCATATGTTCAGATCATTTATGCATATTATTACTCCTCTGATTATGAACATGAATATGCTTTGTGAGTAGTTACATTTGT
This sequence comes from Triticum dicoccoides, assembly GCF_002162155.2. Lineage (NCBI taxonomy): Eukaryota > Viridiplantae > Streptophyta > Magnoliopsida > Poales > Poaceae > Triticum > Triticum dicoccoides. The sequence goes on along the minus strand of NC_041387.1, from coordinate 338,107,932 downwards.
ACCTGAGGACATGGGTGAAGTCTTGCTATTAGTAGTCATGTGAATTTGGTATTCGTTCGATATTTTGATGAGATGTATGTTGTCTTTTCCTCTAGTGGTGCTATGTGAATGTCGAGTACATGACACTTCACCATTATTTGGGTGTAGAGGAAGTCATGGGGAAGTAATATGTAGATGATGGGTTGCTAGAGTGACAGAACCTTAAACCCTAGATTATGCGTTGCTTCGTTAGGGGTTGATATGGACCCATATGTTTAATGATGTGGTTAGGTTTACCTTAATACTCCTTTTTGTAGTTGCGGATGCTTGCAATAGGGGTTAATCATAAGTGGGATGCTTGTCCAAGTAAGGGCAGGACCCAAGTACCGGTCCACCCACATATCAAATTATCAAAGTACCGAACACGAATCTTATGAACGTGATGAGAACTAGCTTGACGATAATTCCCAATGTGTCCTCGGGAGCTCCTTCTTCATTATTAGAATTTGTCCATGCTTATCCTTTACTACATAAAGGATTGGGCCACCTTGCTGCACCTTATTTACTTTATTTACTTTTTGCTCGTTACTATTTATCTTATCACAAAACTATCCATTACCTACAATTTCAGTGCTTGCAGAGAATACCTTACTAAAAACCGCTTATCATTTCCTTCGGCTCCTCGTTGGGTTCGACACTCTTACTTATCAAAAGGACTACGATAGATCCCCTACACTTGTGGGTCATCAATACCTCACAAATCTTTTCACAAAAGTCAGAGAATATAGCCATCATGCATCTTTGAAAGGTAGCATGTGCATTACATAAACCAAAAGGCATACCTCTATAAGCAAAAGTACCGAAAGGGCAAGTAAAAGTAGTTTTTGATTGATCCTTTGCTGACACAGGTATTTGCGAGAAACCATAATAACCATCTAGAAAGAATAAATGTGTGTGTTTGGATAGTCTTTCTAGCATTTGATCGATAAAAGGTAAATGGTAATGATCTTTCTTAGTAGCTTTATTTAATTTACGGGAATCAATTACCATCCTATAACCTGTAATAACTCTTTGCGGGATCAAATCTTATTTATCATTAGAAACGACAGTAATACCTCCCTTTTTAGGAACACAATGGACAGGGCTTACCCAATCACTATCAGCAACGGGATAAATTATACCTGCCTCAATGAGCTTTAGTATCTCCTTTCTTAGCACTTCTTTCATCTTAGGATTCAATCTTCGTTAAGGATCTCTAACTAGTTTGGCATCATCCTCCAAATTAATTTTGTGTTGGCATAACGTGGGACTAATGCCTTTGAGATCATCCAGAGTATATCCTATAGCAGCACGGTGCTTCTTTAGAGTTTTCAATAATCTTTCTTCTTCTTGCTCTGAAAGGTTAGCACTAATAATAACAGGATATATTTTCTTTTCATCAAGATAAGCATACTCAAGATTATCAGGTAATGGTTTGAGTTCAAACATGGGATCACCCTTGGGTGGTGGGGGATCCCCAAGAATTTCAACGGGTAGGTTGTGTTTCAGAATAGGTCCCTGTTGAAGGAACACTTCATCTATTTCCCTTCTTTCCTTCATAAACATATCATTTTCATGGTCTAGCAAATATTGTTCTAACGGATCAGTAGGAGGCACGGCAATAGAAGCAAGACCAATAATCTCATCCTTACTAGGTGATTCTTTATCACGGGTTGTCTACAAAACTTAGCAAAATTAATCTCATGAGACACATACCCTAAGCCAATTGTAATAGTATCCTTTTCGCAATCAATCCTAGCCTTAACACTATTCAAGAAGGGTCTACCAAAAATAATGGGACAAAAGTCATCCTGTGGGGAACTAAGAATAGGAAAATCAGCAGGATATTTAACCTTCCCACAAAAGACTTCAACATCTCTAACAATCCCAATTGGTGAAATAGTATCTCTATTGGCAAGCTTGATAGTAACATCAATACCTTCCAATTCAGCGGGTGCAATATCATGCATAATTTCTTTATATAAGTCATAGGGTATTGCACTAGCACTAGCACCCATATCACATAAGCCATGGTAACAATGATCTCCTATTTTAACAGAAATAACAGGCATGCCTACAATAGGTCTATGTATCTTAGCATCTGGTCTAACAATATTAGCAGTCTCACCACAAAAATAAATAATATGCCCATCTAAATCATCATCCAAGAGATCTTTAACCCCAACAATACTAGGTTCAACTTTGATTTTCTCAGGAGTTGTATAAGTCCTATTATTACTCTTACGAACAACAGTCGAAGTTTTAGCATGATCCTTCATCCTAATAGGAAAAGCGGGTTTCTCAACATAAGTAGTAGGAACAATAGGATCACTATAAGTGACAGTATTTTCTTCAACTGTAATAGGTGCAACTACTTTTACTTCAATGGGAGGATTATATTTAAACCACTTATCCTTAGGGAGATCAACGTGAGTAGCAAAAGATTCACAGAAAGCAGCTACTATCTCAGAGTCAAGTCCATACTTAGCGCTAAATCCACGAAAAGCATCGGTATCCATAAAAGATTTAACACAATCAAACTTAGGTGTCATACCTGACTCTTTACCATTGTCGGAACCCCAATCTTCAGAGTTGCGTTTAATTCTTTCCAATAAAACCCATTTGAATTCAATAGTCTTCAGCATATAAGAACCAGCACAGGAAGTATCGAGCATGTTGCGATCATTGGGAGAAAGCCGAGCATAAAAGTTTTGAATAATCATTTCTCTAGAGAGCTCATGATTGGGGCATGAATATAACATTGACTTAAGCCTCCCCCAAGCTTGAGCGATGCTTTCTCCTTCCCAAGGCCATAAATTATATATGTAATTATGATCACGATGAACAATATGCATAGGATAGAACTTCTGGTGAAATTCCAACTTCAATCGTTTATAATTCCAAGATCCCGTATCATCACATAGCCTATACCATGTCAATGCATCTCCCTTCAAAGATAAAGGTAAGACCTTCCTTTTCACAACATCATTAAGAATACCTGCAAGCTTAAATAATCCACAAACTTCATCCACAAAGATAAGGTGTAAATCGGGATGCAATGTTCCATCTCCCGAGAAGGGATTAGCTAGGAGTTTCTCTATCATACCCGAAGGATTCTCAAAGTAAATATTTTCAGTAGGTTCAGTAGGTTGAGGAGCAACTCTTTGCTCTTCTAGTCAGGGTGAAGATACCTCGAACAAGCTCCTCAAAGGATTAGTTTCCATAGTAACAAGTGACAGCAAATTTCAGCACACTATATAAATGTTTCCTTACCAAGTTCCACTCACCAAAGGCGCTTCACTCCCTGGCAACGGTGCTAGAAAAGAGTCTTGATGACCCACAAGTGTAGGGGATCTACCGTAGTCCTTTCAATAAGTAAGAGTGTCGAACCCAACGAGGAGCAGAAGGAAATGACAAACGGTTTTCAGTAAGGTTTTCTCTGCAAGCACTGAAATTATAGATAATAGATAGTTTTGTGATAAGATAAATTGTAACGGGTAACAAGCAATTAAAGTAAATAAAGTGAAGCAAGGTGGACCAATCCTTTTTTGTAGCAAAGGACAAGCCTGGACAATTTCTTATAATGAGAAAAGAGCTCCCGAGGACACATGGGAATTATTGTCAAGCTAGTTTTCATCACGCTCATATGATTCGCGTTCGGTACTTTGATAATTTGATATGTGGGTGGACCGGTGCTTGGGTACTGCCCTTACTTGAACAAGCATCCCACTTATGATTAACCCCTATTGCAAGCATCCGCAACTACAAAAGAAGTATTAAGGTAAACCAACCACAGCATTAAACATATGGATCCAAGTCAGCCCCTTACGAAGCAACGCATAAACTAGGGTCTAAGCATCTGCCACTCTAGCAACCCATCATCTACTTATTACTTCCCAATGCCTTCTTCTAGGCCCAAATAATGGTGAAGTGTCATGTAGTCGACGTTCCCATAACACAACTAGAGGAGTGACAACATACATCTCATCAAAATATCGAACGAATACCAAATTCACATGACTACTAATAGCAAGACTTCACCCATGTCCTCAGGAACAAACGTAACTACTCACAAAGCATATTCATGTTCATAATCAGAGGAGTATTAATATGCATTAAGGATCTGAACATATGATCTTCCACCAAGTAAACCAATTAGCATCAATTACAAGGAGTAATCAACACTACTAGTAACCCACATGTACCAATTTGTGGTTTTGATACAAGATTGGATACAAGAGATGAACTAGGGTTTTGAGAGGAGATGGTGCTGGTGAAGATGTTGATGAAGATTGACGCTCTCCCGTTGAGAGGATCGTTGGTGATGACGATGGTGATGATTTCCCCCTCCCGGAGGGAAGTTTCCCCGGCAGAACATCTCTGCCAGAGCCCTAGATTGGTTCCGCCAAGGTTCCGCCTCGTGGCGGCGGAGTTTTGTCCCGTAAGCTTGCTTATGATTTTTTCCAGGGTAAAAGCCTTCATATAGCAGAAGATGGGCACGGGAGGGCCACCAGGGGGCCCAGGAGACAGGGGCGCGCCGAGTAGGGGTGGGAGCGCCCCCACCCTCCTGGCCAGGATGTGGGCCCCCTCTGGTAGTTTCTTCGCACAATAATTCTTATTATTTCCAAAAATACCTTCGTGGAGTTTTAGGATTTTTGGAGCAGTACAGAATAGGTTTCCAATGTTTGCTCCTTTTCCAGGCAGAATTTCAGCTGCCGGCATTCCCCCTCTTGATGGTAAACCTTGTAAAATAAGAGATAATAGCCATAAGTATTGAGATATAATGTGTAATAACAACCCATAATGCAATAAATATTGATATAAAAGCATGATGCTAAATGGACGTATCACCCCCTTTAACAGTACTGTGTTTCCTATGACTCAAGAAAGAGAAAATTAAACTATGAAAACAAAAGTCTTCACGCTTCATAATCCTCGCATAAATATCCAAGTCTTCATGGTCACACCAATTTCTTCACTTTCAAAATCTTTAGGAGAACCAAAGTATTCAGCTGAAGACATACATTTTTAGGGGTCGACTTTCACAGTAAATATCAAACTCCTCATCGACTTATAGAGCCTATGTACACTCACAAATATATTAGTCCCTTAACCCATAAGTCTTCAATACACCAAAATCTCTAAGGGGCACTAGATGCACTTACAATCTCCCCCTTTTTGGTGACTCATGACAAACAGGTTAAGTTTTCAACGGCGATAAACATATTAATTGAAAGTGCTCAATATTGAGGAATTTGATTGCAAGATATAGAAGAACTCCCCCTGAATATGTGCATATTTGTGGAAATTTCTTTTGACAGCAGATGCACATTGTAGAGTAATATCATGGAGATCTCCCCCTATATCTTGTAATTCATACACGCATTTATCATATCGAATGAAGAATTTGAAATGCATGATGAAATATGGTGACCGATGTAATTTAACATGCGTGCATAACATATATGAGGAAATAGCATGCAGAAAAACAGAGCAAAAGTATCAGGTCACCATCGGACTTTAGTTTACAACTCGATCCAACAAACACTTCAGAAGAGAGAGTTGCAACTTACAAAAAAATGCCCATATAAATAGACCCGTTTGAAGGCTAACTCAAATTTCTCCCCCTTTGTCATTAAATGACCAAAACGGAGGAAAAGTGAGGACTAACGCCCCTGAAGAATATCATCACGAAGTCGATGGAGGAGCGCTAGCGTTGTTGGGGTCGGTTGTTGAAGTAGGGCCTGCCGCAGTGTCGTCCAAACCTTCATTTTCATCAGTCTCGCGTGATGAAGAAAACGAGCTGGCCACCAAACAAGTAAATTTGAATTTCTTGATTTTCTTCGACGGACGCTTAGACCAGTCAAAGTCCTGCTTGAAGCCCATCTGCTTAAGATCTTCTTCACCGTAGAGATGAGATAGAACAGCCCAGGTGCGATCAAATACTTCATGGAGGTAGTAATGGCTTTTCTTCACTGAATTGTATGTAGCAGTCATGTTGTGAAGAATTGAACCAAACTGATGCTTGACCCATTTGTGGTGTTGATCGACCTTCTGATGAAGACTGAGGAGTAGCTCATAATTAGTCATCACCCTTGGAGTTGTGCCATGAGAATTTTGCTTTGAAGCATTGGCGGCAGAGTCATGAGTGGCAGAGTCATCATTGGTGGAGTAGGATGCAGCTTTGCGGAACTGTCCATCCAATGGACGAATGCCTTCATCAATGATAGTGGCCTTGCCCTTCTCATCAGCTGAGGAAATAGTCCGCTTGAGGACTTCAATGGGGGGCAAGTAACTGCCATGGTTAAGAGTATCAGACTTGTAGTTGATTGAAGACCTTAATCTGATGAATTCCATGATCTAGGGAGCGTAAGGCTTCAATTCAAACGGAGAAAGAGCAACATTTGCCATAGTCCTCATGAAGAAATCATGGTAGTTGATTGGAATACCATGCATGATAGTGAATAGCAGATTCTTCATGATGCCACCGACTTCTTCATCATTAGAGTCATGGCCTTTGATAGGGCTCAGGGTCTTGGTCAAAATTCTGTATACGGTCCGAGGCACATAAAGCAATTCCTTAATGAGGAATTTTGTTCTTGGGGCTTGGCCAGACTTCAACAGCTTCATCAACACTTGCATGAAATGATCAGAGAGCTTAGGTTCATGATAGAGGAGATGTGCACCTTCAAGGGGAGGACTGACAGGCAGGGCATGAAGCAATTCAGAGGCCGGTGCTTTGAAGTGTGTGTTCTCTGTCATCCAGTCCAACACCCAAGAATTGATATCTTCATAATTGCCGGTGATGTGCAGCATCGCGTAGAACTGAAGAATTAGCTCTTCATTCCAATCGCATATATCAGTGCAAAAGTTGAGTAGCCCAGCATCATGAAGAACACTGAGGACTGGGGTGAAGCATGGCAGTGATTCCATATCCACATGAGGAATATGCTCATAGTCAAAGATTGTCACGCCCAATATATGACCCTATCCTAAAGGAACTAGAAGGTCCCACCAAGGATAGAAGCGCGTATTGGAGACGCTTTAGCAAGGTGGATATCATTACATCGTACCATTACATAATAGTTGGGGATACATACAAGAGGCATACAATGCCACACAAATACAACATCATCATATATAAGAACAACACCCGACTACGGATCAAACACAAACAGAAACTCAAACGACATCCACCCTGCTAGCCCAGGCTGCCGACCAGGAACCTAACCCCTGATCGAAGAAGAAGCAGAACTCCAAAACAAGCAAACATCGCTCTCACGTCATGATCATCGCATTACCTATACCTGCAACTATTGTTGTAGTAATCTGTGAGACACGAGGACTCAGCAATCCCATTTCCATGGGTATCAAGACTAGCAAAGCTTAATGGGTATGGAAGGGATAAGTGGTGAGGTTGCGGCAGCGACTAAGCATATATGGTGGATAACATACGCAAATAAGAGCGAGAAGAGAAGTAATGCAACGGTCGAGAAGCTAGAAGTGATCAAGAAGTGATCCTGAAACTACTACGTTCATACATAACCCAAAACCATGTTCACATCCCGGACTCCGCCGAGAAGAGACCATCACGGCTACACACGCAGTTGATGCGTTTTAAATCGAATCTGATGTCAAGTTCTCTACAATCGGATATTAACAAATTCCCAACTGCCACATAACCACAGACACGGCTTTCGAAAGTTTAAACCCTACAGGGGTGTCCCAACTTAGCCCATTATAAGCTCTCACGACCAATGAAGGATATTCCTTCTCCCAGGAAGACCGGATCAGTCTCGGAATCCCGGTTAGAAGACATTTCGGCAATGATAAAACAAGACCAGCAAGACCGCCCGAATGTGCCGACAAATCCTGATAGGAGATGCACATATCTCGTTCTCAGGGCACACTGGATGAGACAAGCTACGAGTAAAACCAACCCTCAAGTTTCCCCGAGGTGGCCCCGCAGGCTTCTTGGTTCGGACCAACACTTAGAGAAGCACTGGCCTGGGGGAGTTTAGAATAAAGATGACCCTCGGGTTAATTACTCCCAAGGGAAAGGTTATAGGTTGTTAGGCAAATGTAAAACCAAAGTTGGGCCTTCCTGGAGGAGTTTTATTCAAAGGAAACTGTCAAGGGGTTCCCATACACCCGTCCGTGTAAGAAACGCAAAATCAAGGAACATAACACCGGTATGATGGAAACTAAGGCAGCAAGAGTGGAACAAAACACTAGGTGTCGGTGTCAAAACCGGCGGATCTCGGGTAGGGGGTCTCGATCTGTGCGTCAAGGCTGATGGTAACAGGAAGCAAGGGACACAGATGTTTACCCAAGTTCGGGCCCTCTCAATGGAGGTAAAACCCTACTTCCTGCTTGATTAATATTGATAATATGGGTAGTACAAGGGTATATCTACCACGAGATTGTAGAGGCCAACCCTAGGAGCTAGCCTATGACGGTATGAATGTAATTGTGTTCGGCCTTCTAAGGACCAACCTCTCCGGTTTATATAGACACCGGAGAGGGCTAGGGTTTACATGGAATCGGTTACAAGGAAGGAAACACAATATCCTGATCGCCAAGCTTGCCTTCCACTCAAAGGAGAGTCTCATCCGGACACGGGCCGAAGTCTTGAGCCTTGTATCTTCACGCTTCAATAGACTGGATGTTGTACGCAGTCCGGTTGTCCGGATACCCCCTAATCCAGGATTCCCTCACTAGCCCCTGAACCAGGCTTCCATGACGATGAGTCCGGAGTGCAGTATTGTCTTCGGCATTGCAAGGCGGGTTCCTCCTCCGAATACTCCAAAGTAATCATCAAACACTTAGACCGTGTTCGGATATGCGAGATAATCTTCATATGCCACCGCAGAGAGGATGATATTTTACGAATGCAACCAGCTGACAACCTTTTCTTATGATGTGACATGTTATTATGGTCGGATCATTATTTGATCCGTTTCCCCACAACCAGCTACATCGCATACTGCGAGGCAGTTTCTTTGACACGTCCTGTCAAAGCAGAGATCGTGCCCCTTATCACGGGATTCTCATTAATACGGGTATTGGTAATCTAACCGTGCCGCTAATCGCGGTGAGTGGGAGGCAGACGGGTTCCACCGGGTAAGTGGGGAGGCACAAAAAGCTTTCATCGCCTCTATAAGGAGGTCAGATTCCTTTCTCTTTTACCCACGCCTTCTCCTCCCACTAGCTCATTCCCCTCTGTTCGAGCCCTAACGCCCAAGCACTTTTCTCCTCCATCGAAGAGAGGCTTTCTAAAGATGTACGGATCCGGAGCTGGAGGCAGATGGATGGCCTCAACCGTCCAGGAGAAGGACATCAAGAAGCTCCGGGGGGCGGGTATCTGGCCCAGAAGATCGGCCACCGTCTTCCACCGGCGGGACAAGTTGTCCCCACTCTGGAATCTCATGAAAGAGTCGTGTTCCTTCCCCATTTCGTTCATGGGCTCGGGTTTTCCCTCCACCCGTTCGTCAGAGGAGTCATGTATTACTACGGGATCGATTTTCATGATCTTTCCCCCAACTCCTTTCTCAATTTCTCGATGTTTATCGTCCTGTGTGAGGCTTTTCTCCGAATCCCACCCCACTTTGGCCTATGGCTGAAGATCTTCAATGTGAAGCCCAAGGTGATGAGTGGCGAACACGCTGAGTGCGGTGGCGCCATGGTAAGCAAGATGCCCAAGGCTGTTTGGCCGAAAGGCGCTTTCAACGACTCCATCAAGGAGTGGCAGCAGCAGTGGTTCTATATCACCAAACCACACGGCAAGAAGTGGGCGGCAGCTCCAAAGTTCAGATTCGGAGCTCCACTGCGGCTCACGTCCTGGCCCGAGAAGGGCCCGAACTGGTGCTCGTCCGATGAGCTGTTACTGCTCCATACGCGCATTCAGGGTGTGGTCGACAGGGACGTCAAGCTCGTCGACGTAGTCCAGGTGATGTTAGTTCCCCTGGTTCTCCCTTGTCAGCGCCGAGCTTGTGCCCTATGGGAATTCGATCCGGACGAGCACCAAACCCTTCGGGAGCTTTATCATTCCTCCCACAAGGATATCTGGAAGGTGCTCTTTAAGTCTGGCAAATCATGGCCGGGCCCCGCCGAGGACCGTGGGTATCAATCATCCCATTCTCCAAGCCCGGTAAGTCACAGCCACACTCTTTCTATTCATGCTTTAATTGGCCCGTCATATGGGAGACATCCTCATCGCGTTTCGTTGCAACTTCAGGGATGGGTAAAGAAGGTGGAGCGGCTACATTGTCCAGTCCCCCTGCCGGAGGAACCGGTCGGACCCCTTCTGACGAAGATGCTGGTCCGCGCGCCTTACAAGGCGCCAAAGAAAGAGGCCACCAAGAAGGTCAAGAAGACCCGTGGTGGCCTTCGCTGTCGCGAGGCTTTGGATGTCCAATCCTAAGACTCCAGCGATGATCCTTCGTCCGAGGACGAAGAGGAGGAAGCAGAGGAGGATGAGCCTCACTCTGATGGAGGGAGGAAGAGGACCGCCTCCACATCTTTGGAGGCCGGATCGCTCAAGAGGGGGAAAACCCCCCTCTCAGGGGCATCCCCTTCAGCTGCCGATAACAGCCCGTAGTGGGATCCCAGGGCCCAGCCCCTGGAGAAGTCGTAAGTATCCAAACACACATATGCGTCCGGGATCGTTTTTGGGTATAGTAGTTTTGACTGTTGCCTACGTATTGCACAGTCCGGCAAGGTCCTGCGTCGGCCGGTCCTCGTCGGAGGATTCACTAGGCTCGGACGCCCTGGAGAGTGAGACGCCTCCGCAGGCCCCTTCCCCCAAGTCCAGGCGCAACACTGAGGTGTCATCTCGAAAAGACCCGGACCAGGGAGGACATATCCCTCGTGCCAAACACGCGGGGATGGATACAGCCCCCAGGACCTCTAGGGTTCCGGATCTAGCGAGCAGCCACCCCCGATGGTGGGGGGCCTGCCTATGCCGCTGGCGTCCTCTATTCGAGCAGAGCTGCCTGGCGGTCTATCGACAGCGTTGAAGGACGCGTCTATTGTCGATGAGCATCGGGCCCTTATGGGTGCGGTGGTTGAACGGATTCAGTCTGCCGAGAGCGGGCTGAACGAGTCCTGCCTTGGCCTTATAAAGGCTTTTGAGGTATGTTTCCTAGGAAACCCTTGAGGAATTTTCATAATATGAGTAGTAGCCCCTAATGCACTGTCCTACGGAGGAGACAGAGTCGGGCTGGGGATCAAAACCCCTGCTCTCGCAGGAGCCTATGTGAATGACATATAACCTTTTGTGTGAAAACAGGCATCCATAGAGAGGACGGCCGCTTACAATGCGGAAGTGTCCGAACTGAAGCAGAGCCTTGCACTGGCTGAGGAGGAACTTGGCCACGTGAGGAAGCAACTAGAAGATAAGCGAGGTATGTGGAAAACATTTGTATTGGAGTTGGCACGAACGAACGGTTGTGCAGAAATGAAAAATTTAGTATTGTGTGCTCTAGGAGTGGGTGCCAAATACGAGGCACTAAAGAAAGCTTTGGCTGATGCCAACAAGAAGGCTGAGGACGAACAGGCGCTTCGTGAAAAACACGAGGCCAGGGTTATCGCAGCTGAGCGAGAGCTCCAGGAAGCTGTGAAGAAAAGCAAGGGCTTGGAGAAGAGTCTAGAAGGGAAAGAATCCGAGCTCGCCCAAGCTCTTGAGGCTGCAGAAGGTGCTCGGGAAGAAGCCCGAGGTGTTGCGCGGGACATCCAGGAGGCCCGGAAAGTGGCGGCTCATAAGGCCTTCTGTATTCTTAGCTCTTTATATGTTGGAATGTGAAGAATCCTAAGTGGCAAGCTGAATTCTTATTTTTCCAGGGGATTTTGCAGATCTTCCTTGCAGCATATCAGATGCTGCTCAATTCTATCGCACCGAGGGGAAGAAGACTGCGGAGAGGGATTTCTAGTCGCAGTATCTGGCGCCGAACTATCCCGTGCCATTTATCGATCAGATGAAACAACTGGTCGAACTGCACCAGGCGGCCGAACTAGCCATGAAGGACTTAGTTGTCCGGCTGTGGCCTGCGGAGCCGATTCCAAGCAGCTACTTCGGACTCGTCAAGTGGATTGTGGGCGCCTGTCCTTGGCTTCATGCAATCAAGCGATCAGTTTGTATAGAGGGCGCGCGTATCGTGTTTGCCCGTGTGAAAGTGCATTGGGGGAGGCTTGACGCGGAGAAGCTGATGACTGAGGGGCCGCCAGAGGGTAAGGAGCACCGCAAGCCCGAGCTGTATTATGAAGGTGTAATGAAAGGGGCCCGCCTTGTGGCGGACAAGTGTGCTAAAGACATCATATTTCCCTGAGGGCATTTGTGCCGCCTGTTGTAATATGGGATTATGGCATGTTTATTATATTTTATTTGAACATATGGTCTTCCTCTGCGGCTGTTTATTATATGCAAATTCTGAGAGTTGGCCAGTCGTGGGCTTCTGCCCCCTCGTAAAAAGGATATGGAGGTGTTCGGGATATATCTGAACACTCTTGATCCCTTAGTTGGGTCCTTTTAAGGAGGTGTATATTTCCGCGAACCAGGCAATCAGACTATAAGGCTTTATTACTCTCACTTAGCCATAGGAATTCGAGTATGGTCGGCGCAGCCCCTAGTGTTCGAAAGGCCGAGCTAGGGGCTCTATTGGCGCCTGATCAAAAGACCGATCCGTCGCACTCAGCATTTATAATGGCGTTGTGCAGAATAAATCTTTAGGGATTTTATAACCTCTCGAACAGCGGACCGGCTCTCGCTTCATCATGACAGTCGGTTTTTGGCTTTCTCTACTGAGGTGCTCATCCAGCTGAACCGGGACACAATCGCAGTAGTTCTCCCAGCACTACCTTAGCCGATAGAACGGAGCGTAAGGTACCAAACCATGGGAGCCGGGCAAACCCAACCAATGACCCAAGACATGATTCGGAGCAGATGCATATAGTGCTATAAGTTCGGGGTGCTGAGCGACCAAAAAGGTGGTCGGACTTTGTTTCCGTACTGCAAAGCCCCTGGTGCAACCAGGCGAACGCAAAGCATGGCTGTCATTTTTGGCAAAAAGGCGTCGGCGATAGACGACAGCCGGTGATTGCTATTTAGGTCTACGCATTGTAGCAGGATGATATGTCTATGCATATGAGTATGATGTATGGAAAGAGGTGTTATTTGGCGGAACCTGTTGTGGCCGGACTGGAGGAGTTTGTGAGTGGATCAAGGATGAATCTGAACTTCCTTCTACCTGCATGTTCCTTCCTTTGTGTGTCCGGGCTAATTCCATGCCGCCGGTCCTGTTCTGCGTCAATCGTTAGTTTGCAAATGCGAAATGCTTGAAGACAGATGGGTGTCCTCTTGTTGTTGGTCCCAGGGTCCCTAATTGGGCCCTGGTGTGCCCAGCCGTTAGACCGTGAGGTAGTGCGGACTCCGCGATGGGTGTCCGGATAGTTGGTCTGAATAATTTACCACATGGAATCTAGTCGACATGGTTTTTCCCGTTAGCATACGGTAAACTTCCGCATGGTGGGAAGGTGCTGAAGATTTATTCTTTGGCGTAGCATTTTCGGGTTATCCGATGGCAACCATGAGAGTGGTGGGAAAAGAAAACTTGGCCTTTGCGCCTTACATCTTTTAGGAGATGTTTTTCGTGGCGTCATACCCTTGTGGGCTTTGTGCGTTATGTAGCCCCTAGACTACTAGGTCTAGAGGCATTGCAATTGACTTGTTGTGGTTTATGTGATCCTTGGCGATCGACCGTACTGTTCTGCTCTAGGGCGTGGGGCTCTTGACGAGACATCTTCCCTTATTGCTTCCAGCATGCAACCAGCCGCTTTGTTTTGAGGATCCTGTATTCTCTATTGGTGTGCTTTGCGGTCCTTCTAGGAGTACCGTGAATTTCACATGGTTGATCGAGCGTGTGGCTCGGGCCAAATAGGTTTGAGCTGCTCTTTGTCCGTTGACCGGACTGGTATTTATTGGACCTGGCACCTGTTTCCTTGACCTTACGTTTGTTGTCGTTGCGCCGAGGCTTGAGGGTGCCTCTTTGCATATGCTTCTTACTATCTTGGACCGTAGTGATGTGTGGGCGTTTGGGTGCGTGCCTGTTGTTTTCCTACTTGAGTTGAAGTAGCCAGTTGTGCCTCGTATGCCCTTTGCCGAGGCTGTCGAGTTCGTATTTTTCGGTGGCCAGTACCTTGGTCCACCTTTCCACTAGCACATCTTGGTCAGCTTTAAGCTGCTCTTGCTTCCTTTGCAGGCTCCTTGCCGTGGCCATGAGCCGTCGCCTAAAGCGAACTTGCTCCACTGGGTTTGCAGGTACACCGAACTTATCATTGCCGAGGCTTGCCTCGTCGTCGGAGGGGGGTGTATAATTGCCCCTCTCCAAGTATCTCATCGTGACCGGTCCGGCCTCCTTAAGGGTAGGCTGCCCAGGGCTGTATTCCTCCTCGGCAACATCCGGACTGCTTTCGTCTCCGGGGCCGGTGTTGATGTGGCGGGGCTTGGAGTGGCGCCGATGACGCACACATTTTGCTTTGCTCCCTGAGGGGTTGTCCTCCATTGCCTCGCCGCCCTTGGTTTTCTTTGGAGTGTCCACCATATATACATCATATGAGGAGGTCGCTACCCGCCGCCCTATGAGCGGTGGTTCCTGTGATTCTCCTACATCGTCGTCCATACCGTCGATGTCTTCAGAGTCAAAGTTAAGCGTGTCGGTTAGGTGCTCAATCATGGCAATGAAGTGGGTGGTGGGTGGGCAACGAATTCCGTTGTTGTCCGCTTCCCACTCGAGCCGGACACAATTCGGCCTGGAGTCTTCTGACAAGGAGAGAGAGTTCAACAAGTCCCCCGTGTCACCAAAGGGCGAGTGCGGAAAGACGTCCGCCGCAGAAAACTCCATCACCGGAGCCCCACCAGGATCGGCGGGCTCGGGGGCGCGCGGACTGGAACCTACATCCGGATATGAATCCGGGGGTCCGGAGTCACAGGCTCCCTCAGAGGTGAGACCTGTGTTCGGCTCCATCGCCGATGAGGGTATGGCCTGTAGGGCAGGTTCCAGCCCTCCGTCCTTAGGCAACGCAACCTGCCCTGTATTCAGATCCGAGGCTTCTACCGGGGTGATATCCCATGCAACGTCTGACAGCAGGTCCAAGCCGTGCTCATCGTGACTGTTCAGCTCTTCTGGCGCCAGGCCGAATCCGTCGAAGATCAAATCCCCGCGAATATCCGCCGTGTAGTTCCAGTTCCCGAACCTGACCTGGTGGCCGGGGGCATGGCTATCGATCTGCTCCAGGTGGCCAAGTGAGTTGGCCCACAGTGCGAAGCCGCCGAACACGAAGATCAGTCCGGGGAGGAAAGTCTTGCCCAGGACAGCATTGTTGGTGATGATCGAAGGAGCCATCAAGCCTGATAGTGACGACACAGAGGAACTCTCAATGAAAGCACCAATGTCGGTGTCAAAACCGGCGGATCTCGGGTAGGGGTCCTGATCTGTGCGTCACGGCTGATGGTAACAGGAAGCAAGGGAAACAGATGTTTACCCAGGTTCGGGCCCTCTCGATGGAGGTAAAACCCTACTTCCTGCTTGATTAATATTTATGATATGGGTAGTACAAGAGTAGATCTATCACGAGATCGTAGAGGCCAACCCTAAGAGCTAGCCTATGATAGTATGAATCTAATTTGGTCGGCCTTCTAAGGACCAACCTCTCCAGTTTATATAGACACCAGAGAGGGCTAGGGTTTACATGGAGTCGGTTACAAAGAAGGAAACACAATATCCGGATCGCCAAGCTTGCCTTCCATGCAAAGGAGAGTCCCATCCGGACATGGGCCGAAGTCTTGAGCATTGTATCTTCACGCTTCAATAGTCCAGATGTTGTAAGCAGTCCGGCTGTCCGGCTACCCCCTAATCCAGGATTCCCTCACCAGGCATAAGGCCGAGCCTTCCACCCTTTACCAAGTATATAGATGCATTAAATAAATAAGAGATATTGTGGTATCCCAACATAATCTTGTCCAACATGGAGCAATCTTCAACTTCACCTGCAACTAACAATGCTATAAGAGGGGCTGAGCAAAGTGGTAACATAGCAGCAACGGTTTGCTAGGAAGGGTGAAAATGTTAGAGGCTAACATGGCAATTTTGGGAGGCTTGATAAACTAGAGATAGGTAGCACAACATAGCGATAGAATGAAGCAACTAGCATAGAAATGATAGTAGTGAGATCCAGGGAAATGATCATCTTGCCTGAAATCCCGCTAGGAAGAAGAACAAGTCCATGAATAAGACGAACGGATGAAGACGAACCAAGCGTAGACGAAAGAATTCTCACGATCGCAACGAAACAGGAACTATCGAGAAGAAGCACAAACGGAAAGAAGCAAACCACATGGTAAACACACAACACATAAACATGACATGGTGCACAACCAAGCATGATGCATGACAAAGGCTATATGATGCTACTCATGGGAAGAGATGATGCATACAAGAGGAACACATCAAAGCAAGTTTAAATGAGCCGGAAATAACATATAACAAATCCGGTAAGTCCTCATATGCAAATTTTGAGATTGGTCCAGAACTGAATAAACCTTATGTTAAACTTGTTAAACAGCAGGTTAAGATGCACCAAGATGATCTACACAAAATTCTAGTCAAGTTCCATATAAATTTCATTTAATTCAGAGCTACGGCCTAGAAGATATGAGCAAAACAAGTTAAACATGGCATTGATGCAAAATGCATTCAAACATCAAGCAAACACTCTCAAACAAGGGTGCGACATGATAATATGAAATACATGCAAAATCAAGCAAGTTTCATATAGAGTATTCTCAAAATGGAGCAACGGTGCAACACATACACTCCAAACAAGATATAACAACAATCTTCCCAAAACAGCAAGTAGGCACTTTGCAATCACCAAAACAACATGCTAAAGGAAACATATGAGCATAAACTTGACCTGCACTTCATGTACAGATAACATACTTAAAATATAATTAAGGTTCAGGTTCATAGGCATCAAGATTAAACCAATATAATCAATGCAAAATGCAACTTCATAACACAGCAGCATATGCATGAGCAGAGTTAATATGATGGCAACTTGAGAGCAAGAAAGAGACAAGCTACAGCAAGTAAACATATCAACCAAGGGCATGTCACCAAAGTACCCATAACAAAGAGAAAATAACATCTTGTCATCATATACATATAGCTCATGGATTAGTAGGAACCAACATGACAAGATTGAATGTTGAAATAGTTTCAGCAAGTGTAAAACAGCAACATTATGATAGCATGTTTGCAAGCATGGAATAGAGGCATATGACATCCATAATTAGCAAACATGGCATGTGAACATAGTACTCATAGCATACTACAAAAAATGTAATTGGGTTATCTCCATACTAGGCATGTATCTACTAATATTAAGCTCACAACATGGCAGTATGGAGTCAACAGAAATCCGGAACATTATATAAGCATGTTCATGGCAATGAACACATATGCTACAAGATATATATATATAGGGCATCAAAATGCATGGCATGATACAGCATAGCATGTGCAACAAAAAATGTCAAATAAGGATCTCCATAATATGCATAGATTAATTGGTAGCATCAAGCAAACATGGCAACATGACATAATAGTTTCAGCATTGACAGAAAGTTAACAGCAAGTGGCCCACTTCACCAGCTTGATGCACTAACTATAGAGCATATAAAAATACATGGATTGCACCCCTGTAAATATGGCACGGAAATGCTTCTACAACATGTAGACATCATTCTCATAGGATGCACACACAAAATGCAACAAAAATGACAAATCAGCAAGTTATAGCAGATTTCAGCAGTTAACGGCAACATGCACTTTTGCAACGGGGACTAATATATCAAGATACACCCTAACATGAATGCAAAGCATGCCAACATTTAGAGCATGAAGAGCACAACATTTTCATATCAAGATCATCATCATAGCATCAACAGGGACGAAGTTGTGCACTCACAAGATGCACAAATGATGTTAACAATCAGCAGATTCCAGTAGTTCATATCACTTAGAAGTTTTGCAACAAAAATTAAGGCATCAATATTGACATTAACATGAATGCAAACTACTCCATCACGAAGAACACTCTGAGATGAACATTTTGACATATCATGCACGCAAAATGGAGCAATATGTACAAAGTTATAGTACGTCAAACATGCACACATGAAATAGCAGATCTAGGGACTTGGACGAAATTCAACCTCAGACAAAGTGGACGACGGGGTGCGGGATGGAGCGGTTCGGGACGGCGCTGGCGCCGTTTGGTTCGTTGGTTGCTGGCGTGCAGGGACGTGGCAGACCCGAGACGACGGCGTGCTGGGACGGCGCGGTGCCACTGTTGGTTTGGATCGGGGGATGGGGGCGCCCAGGACCGGAGCCGTCCAGATCGGCACCGGCGGCGGATCTGAGACGTGTCGTGGCTGACGATGGCGAGGTAGGCGGCGGAGACGAAGCGGACGGTGGGACGGCACAGGTGGAGATCCGGCGGGGCTGCAAGGCGCGGTCGGATGGTCGGCGGCAGCGGTCGCCGGCGAGGCCGCGGCGAGGGGTGGAGGCGCGGGGCGCTCGGGATCCTCCAGATCCGGGCGGCGGCACAGATCAGCGGGGGGAGGCGCGGGCGTTCCGGCGATGAGGCCGCGGCGGTGTTGTGGTCGGGCGGCGAGGAGAAGCGGCTGCGGGGCGCGCCAGTGAGCTGGTGGCGGAGGCCAGAGGCGGCGCACCGTGAGGAGGCGGCGGGGACGGCGATCTCCGACGCGGAGGCGCACGTCGACGATGGTGGAGAAGTGGCCGGGGCTGGAGAGGGAGGCGGCGGCTGGCGGCGCTCGCGTGGGCTGCTCCGGGCCTCGATGGGCTCGGGCGGGCTCGCTATGGGCCCGAGCGGGCTGGCGGTGAGGTGGAGCGGCACGGGACAGGTGGCGGCCTGGGGTTGGTTAGAAGCGGCGGCAGGGATGAGGTGGCAGCACCTGATTGGCCGGAGTGAGGTGGCTGGCGGCAGTGGACGCGTCCAGCGGTAGGCGGACATGTCCGACAGGCGAGTGGGAGGTTTTGATCTAGGGTTTGCCCGAAATTTGGGGGGTGGGGACTAATTTATAGGTAGAGGGACGTAGGAGAGTCCAAATGAGGTGCGGTTTTCGCCCACACGATCGTGATCCAACGATGGAGAGCATGGAGGGGTTTGGATGGTCTAGTGTGCTGTTGTGGAGGGATGCTGGGCTGCTAAGAGGAAGGGGTTTCGTTTAACTTGGTTAATTGTTGGGGCATCAATGACCTCCAAATGGAACGAAATTTGACGGGCGTTCTAACGGTGATATACCAAGGCCACTTGGTATCAGCCCATTCCAAGAACATTTTTCGGCAGCTCACAAAACAAGAAATGGGAGGTGCCACGGGCGCGTGCGAGTGTGGTTGGGCTCAGAATGGACAACGGAGAGAACTGGGGGAACCCGAACGGATGGAAGTTTTGAAAAACATGCAGATGAAATGCAGATGATGACATGGCAAAATGCAACATGCAAGCAAATGACATGGCAACGACGGCGAATAACTGGAAGACACCTGGCGCATCGGATTTGGGGCGTTACAACTCTCCTCCACTAACAAGAGATCTCGTCCCGAGATCTTAGGAATCAGGCAGAAGAGAAAGAGGAAGGGGTGAAGTAAGAACGCAAGAGAGAAGATGAACAAAGTCCGAGAGCGCTCGGGTAGAAAAAAGGAACGGTGTATATGACGAGAATCAAAAGCTCATGGAATAAGATAGACTCTGAAACCACTCCGATTAGAACAAGATAGAAAAAGGAATAAGAACATGAGAATTTCGGCAGCGCTCCGGCTGAAAATGGAAGGAATAGAACATGACGTTCATAAGATGGAAAGACACTTGACGAAATAAACAATGTCGTGCCTCCAGAAGAATTGAAATAGTGGAATGAAAAGAACTTAGAAGGAAGGATTGAACGGAGTTGAATATCTGAGAAGAACGAAGAAATGCAAAACTCCACTTCAAAGAACACGGAGAATTATTTGCACTTCAAGATGCAAGAAGAGAAGATACTTGAACTCCTCCAACAAAATCTTGATGAACTCTTGAAGAATGAATTTAATCATGAAGAACCACCATGAAGAACTCCGGTGACAAAAGGATAATGAGATAGAAATGAAGGATGAAAGGATAGGATTAAACCTTGCGATGATTTAGATGGAGGTTCCGACGAAATGACCGAGGAAATTTGAACTCCAGAAAAGAAAACATGAAAACACTTTGAACTAGAATTTATTCATCAAGAACAAACTCTGAAGGAAGGGATTAATCATTTGGAGGAAATAAGAATAAGATTTATTGTATGCTTAACCTTCATCAAATTAAATTGATGGAAAGCAATGGATTTTGCATACTACTTATTCTTATTGGAAAAGGATTAAGGGGAATATGGTGCAACCTTGAGAAAGGTCTTCAATGAACCACCGGTAGGATTGGAAAGAACGAATGAATTAAAATGATAATCAAGGAAAAGGAGTCTGAAAGAACAACCATAAGAAATCGAAAATCACTGATGAACGAGAATGAATCACCGGGAAGAATTGGAGGAGCAAATATGCTCGAGGGGATTTAGATACAAAAGAACGAAGAGATAACAAGCTGATTACAGAATACTAGAACGAAGCGCCAGGATAATTGGATAACGGTAGCTGAAATGTGAGGATGAAGAATTCTTCTGGAATGATGGCCTCTGGTGAAAAGAAATCGAAAAAAACAACTCCTGACATACTCCGGATGGGTAAGAAAAGAATATCTGACAGATGGAATAATTCGAGAGGATAATATGAAGCTAGAACCATGAATCTTTGAGAGGGCGGGCAAGATTCAGAAGGAACTCTTCTTCGGTCTTCAAATGACGACGAGGAACGCCACCAAAATTACTGAGATACTCCGGGAGAATGAAAAAAAAGAAGGGTTGAACCAAAGATGAAAAGAATTTGATAGCTATTAGGAGAAGGCATGTGACTGATGGGATCCATTCTTACGTCACACTTGAAAAGAATTTTAGAATAACTCCGGAATAATTAGAAGAGTCAGGTAAGATCCTGGGAAAAGACCTGTGGGTTAGGGCCCACTGAAGAGAAAACACCGTTGGAAAGGATTGTTGAAGAGATAGATGATGCACCGGAACAATTGAAATATTTGAATGAGGTGACAACCTCGAATTAATTTGAACACAGATGAATCTCCTAAGATGTCTTGAGCACTCTGGAAGGGTAAAGTGGCACGAGGCGAACGAGTAGGGGAAACACTTGATCCAAGGAAAAGAATATGATCAACCCGAAAAACTCGAATTGAGTCCAGCAGAAAGAAAACAAGATGAATCAATGATGAACTTGACGAGAATTCACCGGTTGAAATAATTGAGGGAAGACTAAAGAGACTCCACATGAATGAAATTGATGCTCGAAAGAGACTAACGCTCCGGGA
>NC_041387.1:338022597-338085751 GCF_002162155.2 Triticum dicoccoides | reverse complement strand
CTTGAAGAGAAACACCGGTTGAAATAATTGAGGAAAGAATGCAAAGACTTCGCATGAGTAGGATCGACACTCAATTAAAGACTCTGGCTCCGAGAAGAAAAAGGGTGGGCGGGTGGGAAAATAAAACAACTAAGGATTGATCTTGCGAAAACAAGGAGATCGAATCGACTTGAGGAGAAAATGCACCGGATCCTAAAGAAAGTTTGAAGGGGAAGAGTAGTAATTCAAAACACCTACGTCAAGATTCCTTACCCGAGCGACAAAGGGGCCGAGGAGTAAAAAGAATTCCTACTCTCCAATATAACTAGACTCTGAAAATAGTTTTCTTCTAGACTCGACAATGGCCAACTACGATCAATCAAGGGGGCTCCTATGGTCAGTCGAGTCTCTGATACCAACTTGTCACGCCCAATATGCAACCCTATCCTAAAGGAACTCGAAAGTCCCAACAAGGATAGAAGCGCATATTGGAGACGCTTTAGCAAGGTGGATATCATTACATCATACCATTACATAATAGTTGGGTATACATACAAGAGGCATACAATGCCACACAAATACAACATCATCATACATAAGAACAGCACCCGACTATGGATGAAACACAAACAGAAATTCAAACGACATCCACCCTGCTAGCCCAGACTGCCGATCAGGAACCTAACCCCTGATCGAAGAAGAATCAGAACTCCAAAACAAGCAAACATCGCTCTCACGTCATGATCATCGCATTACCTATACCTGCAACTGTTGTTGTAGTAATCTGTGAGCCACGAGGACTCAGCAATCCCATTTCCATGGGTATCAAGACTAGCAAAGCTTAATGGGTATGGAACGGATAAGTGGTGAGGTTGCAGTAGCGACTAAGCATATACGGTGGCTAACATACGCAAATAAGAGCGAGAAGAGAAGCAACGCAATGGTCGAGAAGCTAGAAGTGATCAAGAAGTGATCCTGAAACTACTTACGTTCATACATAACCCAAAACCGTGTTCACTTTAAGGACTCCGCCGAGAAGAGACCATCACGGCTACACACGCGGTTGATGCATTTTAAATCGAATCTGGTGTCATGTTCTCTAAAACCGGGTATTAACAAATTCCCATCTGCCACATAACCGCGGGCACGGCTTTCGAAAATTTAAACCCTGCAAGGATGTCCCAACATAGCCCATTATAAGCTCTCACAACCAACGAAGGATACTCCTTCTCCCGGGAAGACCCGACCAGTCTTGGAATCCCGGTTACAAGACATTTCGGCAATGGTAAAACAAGACCAGTAAGACCGCCCAAATGTGCCGACAAATCCTGATAGGAGCTGCACATATCTCATTCTCAGGGCACACTAGATGAGACAAGCTACGAGTAAAACCAACCCTTAAGTTTTCCCGAGGTGTCCCCGCAGGCTGCTCGGTTCGGACCAACACTTAGAGAAGCACTGGCCCGGGGGGGTTTAGAATAAAGATGACCCTCGGGTTAATTACTCCAAAGGGAAAGGTTATAGGTTGTTAGGCAAATGTAAAACCAAAGTTGGGCCTTGCTGGAGGAGTTTTATTCAAAGCAAACTGTCAAGGGGTTCCCATACACCCGGCCGCGTAAAGAACGCAAAATCAAGGAACATAACACCGGTATTAAGGAAACTAAGGCGGCAAGAGTGGAACAAAACACCAGTCATAAGGCTGAGCCTTCCACCCTTTACCAAGTATATAGATGCATTAAATAAATAAGAGATATTGTGATATCCCAACATAATCCTGTCCAACATGGAGCAATCTTCAACTTCACCTGCAACTAACAACGCTATAATAGGGGCTGAGCAAAGCGGTAACATAGCCAAGCAACGGTTTGCTAGGAAGGGTGAAAAGGTTAGAGGCTGACATGGCAATTTTGGGTGGCTTGATAAACTAGAGATAGGTAGCACAACATAGCGATAGAACGAAGCAACTAGCATAGCAATAATAGTAGTGAGATCCAGGGAAACGGCCATCTTGCCTGAAATCCCGCTAGGAAGATGAACGAGTCCATGAAGATGAACGGATGAAGACGAACCAAGCGTAGACGAACGAATCCTCACGATCGCAACGAAACAGGAACTATCGAGAAGAAGCACAACCGGAAAGAAGCAAACCACGTGGTAAACACACAACAAACATGACATGATGCACAATCAAGCACGATGCATGACCAAAGTCTATACGATGCTACTCATGGCAAGAGATGATGCATACAAGAGCAACACATCAAAACAAGTTTAAATGAGTCCGGAAATAACATATAACAAATCCGGTAAGTCCTCAGATGCAAATTTCGAGATTGGTCCAGAACTGAATAAACCTTATGTTCAAGTTGTTAAACAGCAGGTTAAGATGCACCAAGATGATCTACACGAAATTCTAATCAAGTTATATATAAACTTCATTTGATTCGGAGCTACGTCCTAGAAAATATGAGCAAAACAAGTTAAACATGGCATTGATGCAAAATGCATTCAAACATCAAGCAAACACCCTCAAACAAGGGTACTACATGATAATATGAAACTACATGCAAAATCAAGCAAGTTTCATATAGAGCATGCTCAAAACGGAGCAACGGTGCAACACATACACTCCAAACAAGATATAACAACAATCTGCCCAAAACAGCAAGTAGGCACTTTGCAATCATCAAAACAACATGCGACATGAAACATATGAGCATAAACTTGACCTGCACTTCATTTACAGATAACATACTTAAAATATCATTAAGGTTCAGGTTCATAGGCATCAATATTAAAACAATATGATCAATGCAAAATGCAACTTTATAACACAACAGCATATGCATGAGCAGAGTTAATATGATGGCAACTTGAGAGCAAGAAAGAGACAAGCTACAGCAAGTAAACATAGCAACCAAGGGTATGTCATCAAAGTACACATAACAAAGAGAAAATAACATCATGGCATCATATACATATAGCTCATTGATTAGTAGGAACCAACATGACAAGATTGAATGGTGAAACAGTTTCAGCAAGTGTAAAACAACAACATTATGATAGCATAATTGCAAACATGGAACAGAGGCATATGACATCCAAAATTAGCAAACATGGCATGTGAACATAGTAGTCGTAGCATACTACAAAACATGTAATTGGAGCATCTGCAGAATAGGCATGTATCTACTAATATTAAGATCACAACATGGCAATATGGAGTCAACAAAAATATGGAACATTATATAAGCATGTTCATGGCAATGAATTTTCATATGCTACTGGATATATATAGGGCATAAAAAGGCATGGAATGATATAGCATAGCATGTGCAACAAAACATGTCAAATAAGCATCTCCGGAATATGCATAGATTAATTGGTAGCATCAAGCAAACATGGCAACATGATATAGCAGTTTCAGCATTGACAGAAAGTTAACAGCAAGTGGCCCACTTCACAAGCTTGATGCCCTCACTACAAATCATATGAAAATATATGGATTGCACCACTGGAAAGATGGCATGAAAATTCTTCTACAACATGTAGACATCAGGCTCATAGGATGCACACACAAAATGCAACAAAAATGACAAATCAGCAAATTACAGCAGATTTCAGCAGTTAACAGCAACATGCACTTTTGCAATAGGGACTAATATATCAAGATGCACCCTGACATGAATGCAAAGCACGCCAACGTGTAGAGCATGAAGAGCAGAACATGTTCGTATCAAGATCATCATCATAGCATCAACAGGGACGAAGTTGTGGCACTCACAACATGCATAAATGATGTTAACAATCAGCAGATTCCAGCAGTTCATATCACGTAGCCGTTTTGCAACAAAGATTAAGGCATCAATATGGACATTAACATGAATGCAAACCACTCCATCACGAAGAGCACTCTGAGATGAACATTTTGACATATCATGCACGCAAAACAGAGCAATATGTACAAAGTTACAGTAGGTCAAACATGCACACATGAAATAGAAGATCCAGGGACTTGGACGAAATTCAACCTCGGACAAAGTGGATGACGGGGTGCGGGATGGAGCGATTCGGGACGGCGCTGGCGCCGTTTGGTTCGACGGTTGCTGGCGTGCAGGGACGGGGCGCACCCGGGACAATGGCGTGCTGGGACGGCGCGGTGCCGCCGTTGGTTTGGATTGGGGGATGGGGGCGCCCAGAACCGGAGCCATCCAGATCGGCGCCGGCGGTAGATCTGAGACGTGCCGAGCCCGACGATGGCGAGGCAGGCGGCGGAGACGAAGCGGACGGTGGGGCGGCGCAGGTGGAGATCCGGCGGGGCGGCAGGGCGTAGTCGGGTGGCTGGCGGCGGCGGTCGCCGGCGAGGCCGCGGCGAGGGGCAGAGGCGCGGGGCGCTCGGGATCCTACAAATCCGGGCGGCGGCCGATATCAGTGGGGGGAGGCACGGGCGCTCCGTCGACGAGGCCGCGGCGGTGCTGCGGACGGAGGCGAGGAGAAGCGACCGCGGGGCGCGCCAGCGAGCTGGCGGCGGAGGCCAGAGGCGGCGCACCACGAGGAGGCGTCGGAGGCACACGTCGGGCTGGCAGCGCTCGCGCGGGCTGCTCTGGGCCCCGATGGGCTCAAGCGGGCTCGCTATGGGCCGGAGCAGGCTAGCGGCAAGGTGGAGCGGCGCGGGACAGGTGGCGGCCTGGGATTGGTTAGAAGCGGCGGCGGGGATGAGGTGGCAGCGCCTGATTGGCCGGAGTGAGGTAGCTGGCGGCGGTGGACACGTCCGGCGGTGGGTGGACATGTCTGGCGGGCGAGAGGGAGGTTTTGATCTAGGAGTTGCCCGACATTTCGGAGGAGGGGACTAATTCATTGGTAGAGGGAGGTAGGAGAGTCCAAATGAGGTGCGGTTTTTGCCCACACGATCGTGATCCAACGATGGATAGCATGGAGGGGGTTTGGATGGGCTAGTGCGCTGTTGTGGAGGGGTGCTAGGCTATAAAGAGGAGGGGGTTTTGGTTAACTCGGTTAACCGTTGGGGCATCAAATGACCTTCAAATGGAACGAAATTTGACGGATGGTCTACCGATTATATACCAAGGCCACTCGGCAAATCTCGGCCCATTCCGAGAACATTTTTCGGTGGCTCACAAAACAAGAACTGGGAGGTGCCACGGGGGCGTGCGAGTGTGGTTGGGCTCAGAACGGACAACGGAGAGAACCGGGGGAACCCGAACGAACGCAAGTTTTGAAAAACATGCAGATGAAATGCAGATGATGACATGGAAAAATGCAACACGCAAGCAAATGACATGGCAACAACGGTGAATAACTGGAAGACACCTGGCGCATCGGATTCGGGGCATTACAAAGATCTTGTCTTTATCGAATAGCAGTGAACAGTAGAAGTTCATCTGACTTGCTGTCCAGAAACGCTTCCTTCGAAGACGAGCAGAGTCATATGGGTTGTAATCAGTGAAGAATACATGCTCATGAAAGAAGTCATCAGCCTTGAACTTCTGCATCTTTGAGAACGGATTCTTCGGCTTGGGCTGAGGTGTATCAGTCAATGTCTTCAGTGCCTCTTGAATCACAGTCTCAGGGACCACAGGGTGAGGAATTTCAGTTTCCATTTCAGTGGCAGCCTGGGTCACCATTTCTTCAGCAACATTAACATCAGCACTAGTGGATGGAATTTTTTCAGGCATGGTAAGAAGAGACGCTTGAGGTTCATCAGAGCCCGTATGAATTTCTTCAGTCTGGACTGGGGACTGAGGAATCTGTTGCGGTGGGGTGAACATGGGGGAATTGGGGTGATGACTTTCCCAATAGTCATCATTCAACAATGGAGTGGTGCACCCAATGTCCACGTCTTCTTCTTCTTCTTGAATTTCCTCGACGCCTGCCTCCTCGGCCGTGAACTGAGGCATGGGAAATGATACCAATTGAGTTCAAGTGATATTGTCAACTTCAATTTCCTCATCCAACTGCTCTGTCGAAGCAGCAGAAGGATCTTCTTCATCCACTACAAGAAATATTTCAACTAGTGACCTTCTGTCAGTGGCCCTGGAAGAATTGGTCATAGATCTCTGACCATTTCAGACCAATTGGTCAAAAGCTATTCGAGGGGCTCCAAACCCTAAACTATAACGACCATTTTGATCAGAAAGGTCGTAATTTCCTTACATGAAATGGTCATAAAGCAGATAGCACTAGTCCGCTACCTTATTTCTAGCTGATCATGACCAATATAGATGGTCATAACCTTGTAAATTGTGGTGGGTTGCATTGACTAGACGCCACCTCATCAGTTTTGCCTATGTGTCATGTCCATGTGGCAGTTTTTGCCCTAGGTTGTGAAGCAACCTATATATCTATCATTCCCAAAATTCCCAAAAAAATCTCATAAATTCTTTGGGTCATATCTTCATCAAATATGTAAAAAAACCTTCCTTGCCTAGTTCAAAAATAATTCAAAAATATTCATTTTCCTATTCTATTCAGAAAAACACTTTGTGAAGGAAGTGCCACTTTGGCATGTCCAAATGGTATCCATTTTCTACAGTGCTTTCCTATGCCCAAATAACCATCCTCCACCAAATGCCAGCTCAATCCATTCAATATTTTGAGCCCAGCTTCAACATTCGTATTTATGTCTAGTGTGGTACTTTGCAATGCAAGTACCACCTAGGGTCCTCCTTTTGAGATGAAAATTTGTGAAGACGGTCTTCTTCATAACTGATCATCCTCAGCCAAAGCTCATGCACATTAGCCATGTGCATTTCCCGTACCGCTAATCAAACACTTGGCTGCTTATTCATGTTTGAGCATCGATCGGTCTCCTTGTGAGAATCTTATGTTGTGATTTTCTTCCTAGCACCTACCTAGGGAGTGCCCAACCCACAAGACATGCCTAGGCCACCCAAAACACATGGCAATGCCATGGTCACGCGGTGACCACGCGGCGGGCATGCTAGTTTACGCGCTCTAGAGTTGGAGCCCTCGGCCACCATCCAAACCTCAACGTATCTCCACCAAACCATGTATTTATGATTAAATAGGTACTTATGTAACTAGAAATGATTTTTCGAAAAAATAAAGAGCAAACTATGAGGCAGCTGCAGTTCAAATTTGACCCGCTTCCTGCTGAATCAGCGGAAATTTGTCTTTTTCACCAGAGGTGGATCAAAACTTTTGACACCCAACCATTTTGTCAATTATGCATTATATATGGCCTAGTATTTTATAAACTTGATTAGGTCCAATTTTGCAACAAATATATGGTAGGTCCTTCACAAAAAACTCATTTCGGGCACTCGGAAAATGGAAAATGAATTTTCCGTGCAAAGAAAATGAAAACTTCCTTAGGCAACATTATCTTCCCTACCAAGACGCACCCTTGTGCACAATATGATATTATTTGAACAAATTATGCCATGAATGTGGCCATAAGATTGATCATTTGGCTTGAAAGCCATGAATCTTCACGCATGAGAGCTCATTTTTTAGAACACTTTTTTAAAATAATTTCCGTATTACAAGTTTATTATTTATCCTGGAAACTTGGTCACATATAATGACACAATGCGAAGGTTTTCCATTTTTTTGATTTTTTTGAATTTTTTATGCCCGTTTCAAAATGTGTTCAAAACAGCGGGCTTGACCGTTCCTAGCTAGTGGTTGAATATTGGAAAACTTTTGATGTTTCTCTGATTAAATAGATACTTATGAACCTAGAAATGATTTTTGGAAAAAATAAAGAGCAAACTGTGAGGCAGCTGCAGTTCAAATTTGACCCGCTTACAACTGAATCGGCAGGAATTTGTCTTTTTCACCAGAGGTGGATCAAAATTTTTTACACCCAACCATTTGGTCAATTGTGCATTAAATATGGCCTAGTATTTTAGAAAAATGAGTTGGTCCAATTTTGCAAGAATTATTTGGTAGGTCCTTCACAAAAAAACCTCACTTGGGGCACTCGAAAAATGGAAAATGGCTCTTTTGTGCAATGAAAGTGAAAACTCCCTTAGGCAATATTGTTTGGAATTCCAAGATGCACCCTTGTGCACAATATGAGATCATTTGAACAAACTATGCCATGAATGTGGCCATACGATCGATCATTTGGTTTGAAAGCCATGAATCTTTACGCATGATAGCTCATTTTTTAGAACATGTTTTTAAAATAATTCCGTATTACAAGTCTATTATTTTTCCTGGAAACTTGGTCACATATAATGACACAATGCAAAGGTTTTCCAATTTTATGTTTTTTTGAATTTTTTATGCCCGTTTCAAAATACGGTCAAAACGGCGGGAATGACCGTTCCTAGCTAGTGGTTGAATCTTGGAATTTTTTTGGTGTTTCTCTGATTAGATAGATACTTATGTACCTAGAAATGATTTTAGAAAAAAATAAAGAGCAAACTATAAGGCAGTTGCAGTTCAAATTTGACCCGTTTCCAACTAAATCGGCGGAAATTGGTCTTTTTCACCAGAGGTGGATAAAAACTTTTGACACCTAACCATTTTGTCAATTGTGCATTAAATATGTCCTAGTATTTTACAAAAAAAATTTGGTACAATTTTGCAATAAATATATTATAGGCCCTTCACAAAACAACTCATTTTGGGCACTCGAAAAATGGAAAATTGATTTTTCGTCCAAAGGAAATAAAAACTCCCTTAGGCAACATTGTTTGCCATTTCAAGATGCACCCTTGTGCACAATATGAGATCATTTGAGCAAACTAAGTCATGAATGTGGCCATAAGATTGATCATTTGGCTTGAAAGCCATGAATCTTCACACATGATAGCTCATTTCTGAGAACACTTTCTTAAAATAATTACCGTATTACAAGTTTATTATTTTTTGTGGAAACTTGGTCACATATAATGGCACAATGCGGAGGTTTTCCAATTTTTCAATTTTTTTTAAATTTTTTATGCCAGTTTCAAAATGCGGTCAAAACTGCAGGAATGACCGTTCCTAGCTAGTGGTTGAATCTTGGAAACTTTTGATGTTTCTCTGATTAAATAGATACTTATGTACCTAGAAATGATTTTTGTGAAAAATAAAGAGCAAACTATGAGGCAGTTGCCGTTCAAATTTGACCCGCTTCCAACTGAATCGATGGGAATTTGTCTTTTTCACCAGAGGTGGATCAAAACTTTTGACACCAAACCATTTTGTCAATTGTGCATTAAATATGTCCTAGTATTTAATAAAATTGATTAGGTCCAATTTTGCAACAAATATATGGTAGGTCCTTCACAAAAAAACTCATTTCAGGCACTTGGAAAATGGAAAATGAATTTTCCGTGCAAAGAAAATGAAAACTTCCTTAGGCAACATTGTCTTCCATTCCAAGACGCACCCTTGTTCACAATATGATATTATTTGAAGAAACTATGCCATGAATGTGGCCATAAGATTGATCATTTGGCTTGAAAGCCATGAATCTTCACGCATGAGAGCTCATTTTTTAGAACACTTTTTTAAAATAATTTCCGTATTACAAGTTTATTATTTTTCCTAGAAACTTGGTCACATATAATGACACAATGCGAAGGTTTTCCATTTTTTGATTTTTTTTTGATTTTTTCATGCCCGTTTCAAATTGCGTTCAAAACAGCGGGCTTGACCGTTCCTAGCTAGTGGTTGAATATTGGAAAACTTTTGATGTTTCTCTGATTAAATAGATACTTATGTACCTAGAAATAATTTTTGGAAAAAATAAAGAGCAAACTATGAGGCACCTGTAGTTCAAATTTGACCCGCTTCCAACTGAATCGGCGGAAATTTGTCTTTTTCACCAGAGGTGGATCAATACTTTTTACACCCAACCATTTGGTCAATTGTGCATTAAATATGGCCTAGTATTTTAGAAAAATGATTTGGTCCAATTTTGCAAGAATTATTTGGTAGGTCCTTCACAAAAAAACCTCACTTGGGGCACTCGAAAACTGGAAAATGGCTCTTTTGTGCAATGAAAGTGACAACTCCCTTAGGCAACATTGTTTGGAATTCCAAGATGCACCCTTGTGCACAATATGATATCATTTGAACAAACTATGCCATGAATGTGGCCATAAGATTGATCATTTGGCTTGAAAGCCATGAATCTTCACGCATGATAGCTCATTTTTAGAACACGTTTTTAAAATAATTTTCGTATTACAAGTTTATTATTTTTCCTGGAAACTTGGTCACATATAATGACACAATGAAAAGGTTTTTCAATTTTTTGTTTTTTTTGAATTTTTTATGCCCGTTTCAAAATGTGGTCAAAACGGCGGGAATGACTGTCCCTAGCTAGTGGTTGAATCTTGGAATTTTTTTGGTGTTTCTCTGATTAAATAGATACTTATGTACCTAGAAATGATTTTAGAAAAAAATAAAGAGCAAACTATAAGGCAGTTGCAGTTCAAATTTGACCCGTTTCCAACTAAATCGGCGGAAATTTGTGTTTTTCACCAGAGGTGGATAAAAACTTTTGACACCTAACCATTTGGTCAATTGTGCATTAAATATGTCCTAGTATTTTATAAAAAAAATTGGTACAATTTTGCAACAAATATATTATAGGCCCTTCACAAAACAACTCATTTTGGGCACTCGAAAAATGGAAAATTGATTTTTCGTCCAAAGGAAATAAAAACTCCCTTAGGCAACATTGTCTGCCATTTCAAGATGCACCCTTGTGCACAATATGAGATCATTTGAACAAACTAAGTCATGAATGTGGCCATAAGATTGATCATTTGGGTTGAAAGCCATGAATCTTCACACATGATAGCTCATTTCTGAGAACACTTTCTTAAAATAATTACCGTCTTACAAGTTTATTATTTTTTATGGAAACTTGGTCACATATAATGACACAATGCGGAGGTTTTCCAATTTTTCATTTTTTTTAATTTTTTATGCCAGTTTCAAAATGCGGTCAAAACTGCGGGAATGACCGTTCCTAGCTAGTGGTTGAATCTTGGAAAACTTTTGATGTTTATCTGATTAAATAGATACTTATGTACCTAGAAATGATTTTTGTAAAAAATAAAGAGCAAACTATGAGGCAGTTGCAGTTCAAATTTGACCCGCTTCCAACTGACTCGATGGGAATTTGTCTTTTTCACCAGAGGTCGATCAAAACTTTTGACACCAAACCATTTTCTCAATTGTGCATTAAATATGTCCTAGTATTTAATAAAATTGATTAGGTCCAATTTTGCAACAAATATATGGTAGGTCCTTCACAAAAAAAACTCATTTCACGCACTCGGAAAATGGAAAATGAATTTTCCGTGCAAAGAAAATGAAAACTCCCTTAGGCAACATTGTTTGGAATTCCAAGATGCAACCTTGTGCAAAATATGAGATCATTTGAACAAACTATGCCATGAATGTGGCCATAAGCTTGATCATTTGGCTTGAAAGCCATGAATCTTCACGCATGATAGCTCATTTCTGAGAACATTTTTTTAAAATAATTTCCGTATTACAAGTTTATTATTTTTCCTGGGAACTTGGTCACATATAATGACACAATGCAACGGTTTTCCAATTTTTTGATTTTTTGTTGATTTTTTTTTCCCGTTTCAAAATGCGGTCAAAACAACGAGAATGACCGTTCCTAGCTATTGGTTGAATCTTGGAAAACTTTTGATGTTTCTATGAATAAATAGATACTTGTGTACCTAGAAATGATTTTTGGAAAAAATAAAGAGCAAACTATGAGGCAGCTGCAGTTCAAATTTGACCTGCTTCCAACTGAATCGACGGGAATTTGTCTTTTTCACCAGAGGTGGATCAAAACTTTTGACACCCAACAATTTGGTCAATTGTGCATTAAATATGGCCTAGTAATTTATAAAATTGATTAAGTCCAATTTTGCAACAAATGTATGGTTGGTCCTTCACAAAAAAACTCATTTCACGCACTCGGAAAATGGAAAATGAATTTTCCGTGCAAAGAAAATGAAAACTCCCTTAGGCAACATTGTTTGGAATTCCAAGATGCACCCTTGTGCACAATATAAGATCATTTGAACAAACTATGCCATGAATGTGGATGATTTCTAGACAAAATCATCTGACTGACTCGTAGCAGCCGCCTATTGTTAATCGATTACGACCAATTTAGATGGTCATAACGTCATCAAAACATGTACTTCGTTCTGATTGGTCTACGAGCAGGTCACGCGGATCAAGCATCATAAACCGTCAAATACTGCCAGATCCAACGGCCCACACCCCCTCACCCTCTAACCCACCCACACCCACCCGGAAGCAGCTCCCCTCATGTACACCACATGCCGCAGAGGACACTGACATGTGGGCCTAATTCCTTGCGGGCCCACCTGTCAGTGGCCGAATGGCACCCTCTCCCCCGCACACCACTCACCCACCGCGAGCTCCTCTCCCCCGCACACCACTCCTCTTCCCCTCCCTCCCGCACACCACTCCTCTCCCCATGACCCGCCGCCGCCGACCCCGACCATGGCCTCCACTCCACCGCCAGCGCCACCTCCCCTTCCTGGCCGGAGATCCACTCGAGCTCCACCCTCTCTCGATTCCTCTCCAAATCCCGCCGTCGGCAACCCCCACCGGCAAAACCCCATCACCACCGGCAACCTCCCTCCCTCCCTCTTCAGATTGACAGATGGGTGGGGACGGGGAGGGGCGGATCCTCACCCGCACCCACTGGAGCGTCCTGCTGCGGTGGCCCTCAGTGCCGACGAACTCCACGACGCCCATCTCCGGCAATGGAGACCGCGAATCTCCGACCCCCTTTTCTTGGTTGGGTGGGTGGGTGAGCTTGAATCCCTCCCTTGTCTTCTCTGCCTCCCTCTGATTCCTCCTTGGTTTGTTTTATGTCTGATCTGTAGAGGCTGCTGATGCTGCTGACGGTGGTGGAGGTGGTGGTCGCCGACGTGGTGTTGTCGCTGCCCAACGTCCAGCGGCGGGCGACAAACTCCTGGGCCGCCGTCCGCGACACCTTCTTCTCCACCAAGGTCAGCCCCACCCTGCCTAGATCAAATCAAATCAAATTCCTGAAATTGCAAAACGTCTCATGTCTGTTTTTGTTTATGTGTTGTTCGTGTTCCGTTGGGCTGCAACTCGAGTTTGGAACCAAGGAGTGTAGAGGAGAGATGGCGGCGGAGAGGGTCAAGGGCGTCGGCATCCTCGCCATGGACATCTACTTCCCGTCCAACTGCATCCTCCAAGTTACTACACTTCACTCACACATCCACCACAGCACCATCTCTCATCTCCCTCTGAATCTCATTGCGCCGCCGCCCATGTTCTCCTGTCGCTCTAGTAAATTGCTAGGTAGAACCCTGTCGTGGAATTATCACGCCAGATGTCCTTGTGAAAGGACTAAGTTGTGGAGCCATCGCAACGGGTTAGCTTGAAGGGGTTAAACCGGACAAGGGACACGGGAGTTATACTAGTTCAGCCCCTTGGATGAAGGTAAAAGCCTACGTCTAGTTTGTGATGGGATTGATTGGGTTTTGATGATCAGGGAGCGGAATACGCTTGCCTGAGTCTCGAGTTCTTGTCTGTTGTCCCTAAACCGCCACCGGATCGCCCCTTTATATACACAGGTTGACGCCCGGACGGTTTACAGAGCCCCGAGGCCGACTCATACAAAGTGTCTGGCTCAGTCTCTCCTTTCCTAACTTATACTACAAGTTTACATAGTCATGGCGGTTTAGCACTATGGGCCCTAATCCGCCTTTGGGCTTCGGGCTTCTATGCTTCCTTTAGTAAAGCGCCATCTTCCGGATCTTCATGGGCTTTAACATAGTCAAGGGTGAACCGGACCCTCCTGGCCGGTTTATACTCAGTAGCTATATCCTCCACATTAGGCCCCAGATTGATTTGAATTTGTTCATGTCAATCTTCAATACTTCAAATATCCCTTGCAGGCATTTTCTTGTACTTTCGTAAACCGCCATATTGTCTTCTCCTGAAACTTAGTAAACCGCCGTGACGTCATCCTCTGAACGCAGCAACGGTCCATCATGACATCATCTCTGTAAACAATAATTAAAAAAACAGATTCCCTTCACTCAATGGTTATCCCGAAAATCGAGCCGACAGGAGCACTTATTCTGCCGTTTCAGGCTCCTTGATTCCCGCGCCTGCCGTTTTACTCTCTCCTCTATAAATAAGGTCCGAGGGCCCTTCTCTCTTTTCCCCTTTTGCCTTCTTCTTCCTTGCGACGCCCAAGCACTGGAGCTCCGCCGCCATCCGTGACCTTCGAGATCTGCATCAACAAAGGCCGCTGCATCAACCTGAAACGGACCAGACTTTCGTCATCCTTCTTCCATAGTAGATCTGCAGTGGTAAACTTCCTTTCTCCTCCGTCTTTAGATCTGTTTCTAGGGTTCCCGAGTTCTTCCGCATAGTTCTTCATCCTTCTTTGTTCTTCCACCTGCCGCGACAATTTTTGACCCAGTAATAGTGTAGATCTCATGCGGTAGGTACCCTTCGTCCATTTTTAATGCTAGTTGATCGTTCTTTTACCTCTATAGAGTACATGGCCTTCCCTGCTCTATTTAGCTCCTTTAGAACTCAGATAAAAACTGTTTTACAGATGTGTCATAGATCCAAATAAATTTGACCATTGTGTGAAACCTGTTTCTGTCAATACTTAGCAGAAATTTCGAATTCTGGTCATTCTGCCTACAGGCGGTTTAACCCTTTAATAGTCAATCCGCCATATAGCATCAGCCCTCTCTTAAACCGCCAACTGAACTTCCACAATATTCTTCTCCGGTTTAACACTGAATTAGATACCTTAAACCGGCACTTTTATTCTCAGTTTCTCTTTTTGGAATGTCGAAGCAATTTTCTGCTTGCAATTGGGTTCCATCCCGGATTATAGAGACACAGATCAATGGTTATGTCACCACTGGTGCCTTAGCCTCAAAGAGGGCTCTCCACTGGCGAGTTCCGGAATCGGAATGTCCACCTGAACCTCAAGAAGGAGAGGTGGTTGTTTTTATGCAACACTTAGACCGGGGATTCAGTCCGCCCGGATCAAAAAAATTCCGGGATGTCCTCGCAAGCTTCCAACTCCATCCGCAAGATATTGGTCCGAACTCCGTGTCAAATATATGCAACTTTCAAGTATTCTGCGAAGTCTATCTTCAAGAAGAGCCAACCATGGAGTTATTCCGGGATTTCTTTCATTTGAACCGCCGCACAGAATTCTCAGATGGCCCCAACACAGAGCTTGGTGGCGTGTCAATTCAAAAAAGGAAAGAAGTTGATTTCCCTCATGCCAAACATCATAGCC
This sequence comes from Triticum dicoccoides, assembly GCF_002162155.2. NCBI lineage: Eukaryota > Viridiplantae > Streptophyta > Magnoliopsida > Poales > Poaceae > Triticum > Triticum dicoccoides. The sequence goes on along the minus strand of NC_041387.1, from coordinate 338,070,477 downwards.
ATCCTAAAGATTGGAACCAGACCTAGTTTTACTGCCGAAACACTGCTCCTGATAGAGAAAATCCCTTGCCGGGCTACCGCCCTCATCGGCTTAGCAATGGCCACCCACTGCCTCCACGTTTAACCGCCGCAGAACGGAAGAATTTTGCTCCTCAACTCGCCAAGCTCCGGGCTCTGATGGCCAACGGTTTAACTGTCATTGATCTTGTCCGCTGCTGGGTTTCTTGGAGCATTCTGCCTTTGAGCCGCCGCCCCGGATTGATGCATGAGTATACCGGCAATGTAAAAGACCCTCAACGATATCATGAAGTAGTAATGACCGACCTTGAAATCACCGAATGTGTAAAGAAGATGCTAGATGAACCGGCCTCTGCATGTAGCCAAACCGGTTTGGCTCCGTTTTATGTCTCCAATAAACTGCCGTCGGTAAGTTCATGTACATACTTCACTGACTTAATTCCGTATTGACTGTCTACTAACCTTTCTCTGCCTTAATCTCAGGCCAACAGCTCTTTCTGGAAACGGACTAAACCGGCCCGTGCTCCTCGTGTAAAAACCAAGGCCACCAAGAAGCCTGGAAAGAAGAAAACCGCCGAATCTTCTAATCCGCCGGAGGAGGAAGAATCAGATGCTGAGGTAGAACTTGACTCACTTGGCTCCTTTTTCATATATCTTATTGACAATGACCCTCTTCAGGATGACGCTGAGGCCAGCCATGCAGATCATGTTGAGGTAATTCTTCATTCTTCCGACTCAGATCCTCTACCGGTTCAAAGAATTCGCTGTACAGTCCGGAAAGTAAAACAATCTCACCCCCTTGCTCATTTGGATCCAAAATTTTCTTTGAAGAAACGGCAAGCAGAAGAATGCCGCACAACCCAGCATAGTGGTCAACAAATCACTTCGTCCGGTTTAGCTGATACACCCTCCCGGAAATGCCGTCCAGAGGTGATTTGTTCTCCTGAAAAACAATATCCTTTAAAAGGTTTCTTCCGATGCCCTCTCAATCCAACTGACCCGAATTACCAGGCTTCTTCCAGCTCGTCTGGCGGTTCGTCAACCACCCAATTGCCTCCTCTCAAAGTTGTCGCTGGGTAAGTGTTACCTGATTCATAACTTTATTTGTCGGTTTACCATACTCTAACCTTTGATGTTATAGCGCCAAAGCTCGATTAAGCAAGAAGGCCAAGACCAGCGACCCTACTGTTGAAGTTGATCCGGAAAAGACGCCCGAGCATCAGGACAAACACCCAGAAGTTGCCATGGACAGCTCTGCTGGGCTGAATCAAGATGGTAATGCTAATCCGCCAGAAGTTGAACCGACTGCAGAAGCTGACACTTCACATCCTCCTGCTCCACCAAGCCCAGCAATGGAACAACGGGACCCAGTTGCTGATCCGCCAAGTCCAATTATCAAACTGCCAAGCCCTTCCACGAAAGTACCAAGTCCTGTTCAGAATATTGATTCTTCCAGCCCGACCAAGGATGATGACGTTGTTGTTATAGGCACTGCATATAACACCCCTGGTAATCCGGTTGTTCTGTCAAAGCACACTACTAAGGATGAATTTGCTGCCGTGAACAAGGGGAAAGGGAAGACTGATTTGTCTGCTTATACCGATCTCACTGCTCAAGATCTTCATTCCGGCTTTCTGAACCGGCTGTATACAAGCCGCGACTTTGAAGCCGGTTTAGTAAATCCAATGAAGGAGCGCTATGAGGTAAACATTATTGCTTCTTGTTCTGTACCTTCAGTGCATTGTAGCCCCCAAGGGCCGGTTTGTCTTGAAAAAGTCAAACCGGGACTTCATATACTTCATGCGGTAACTTGTGAAATTTTCTTTATGTCTGATCAAACACACATTAGCCCCCAAGTGCCAGGATTAAAACTTGTATTAATCCTTGGGACTTCAAATACCCGCATAAAAAATGATCCGCATTAGCCCCCAAGTGCCGATTGTATAACTGGTTATATGCTTGGGACTTTGAAAAGATATTAACATGCTCTCTTACTGTTGCAGAATGAAATAAATCAACAAATCTCACAAATTACTAATCTTCGAGCAAATATTGAAACCCAACAAACAGAATCCACCAAGGCCAAGGAGGAGCTGAAAACCGCCTTGACCACCATGGAGCAGCTTAAAGAATGGTTTAAGTCTGAACGGGCCAACTGGGACACCGAGAAGGCCGGACTGGTGAAGCGGCGGAGACTGCTGAAGCGGCTCTTGAACCGGTGGCAGAAGAATTGTCTGGACTGAAGCGCCAAATCAATGCCATGACCTCTGCCATATTTGGTAAGTAGTGGTTGCCAAAAGTTGTATCCCTTTGAAATTTCCTCATTTTAACATGTATTTCCTGAACCGATATAGGGAGTCGCATCGCTCACCTAGGTTCTGACATGCGTAAGAAGCTTAAAGCGGCATATACACTAATTGAACAGCTGTATACTGGCGCTCAACGGGTTATATGCGCAACTTCATATGATAATGCGGCACCAACACTTATCAAAGATACGCTGGATCGTCTCTCAATGACGCCAGCGCAAATAGAAGAGCTGAAGCGATCCGCTGCTCGGGTAGGCGCTTTGTTGGCGCTGACTCGAGCCAAGGCATGGATAGCTGATCTTGATCCGGCTGATATATCCAAAGGCTTCCCCAGTGCACAAGAAAATGGCGAAGAATTTGACAATGACGCCCTCAAACGGATAACAAGGGAGATGCATCCTTTGGCGAGTCAACTAGCAGAAGAGGCGAACCTGACGTTTCACCTATCTTTCTATGATGCAAACAACAAACGGGTTGAAGCTGTGATTCCTGAAGTGCAGAACCTCATTCCACCAATCCGTAAGCACACTTACGCCCCTGACGTTGATCCGGCTGAGCTTATAAGTGAAGAGGCTATCTCTCAGGCCTTGACCCGGATTGACTGGACCACCAATGACTTCCAGCCATTGGATGAGGAGGAGGCTGAACTGACGCCAGATGACCCATCTACCTCACGTCAACCCGGTGATGAAGCTTAATCTGTCAAGGCGGTTGATATATTAGGAACGATCCTTGAATAATTCCATATTTTGGGCCTTGGAGTGTCGTGTAATAGGATAGTAAAAAACTTATGATGATCTGTTGCCATCGTGCAAGAGATATTTTGCGTGGATCCGCCATATTAATGTCAATTTTGTTCCAAGTATCATAATATGCAATTCTTGTATTCATAAAAAGACAAAGGGTCCTGGCGGTTTACCGCCGGATGGGTCATAATGCCCAAAATAGGCCGGATTGATAATCAAATCATAAAAATATGAAATTATACATACCGGTAACATAAGATCCCTGGTAAGTTGGCTAGCCAACTTGAATTGCGATAACGGTGAAAAACCCAAATCTGAATTATTTGTATCTCCATCATTTTCTGATGTCATAGATTTAGTCATACCGGGTGATGATTCACGCCAGACGATCCGGGCTGTTGACAGGAAGTCAACGCCAAGCCGGGTTAAGAAACTCTGGTTTAAAATGAAGGTCTGTCAACGTGTAGTTGCAAACCAAGCCGGTTTAAGGAATACCGGGCGAAGAAGATGACTGATCAAGCCAAGAAAAATCGGTTTTAACATAAAATGCAGCCAAAACTCAAATGAAAACCGTGTAGTCGAGGCTTTTTGGGGGCTGCCAGGCCCAAATGCGAGGCTTTTGTGGGCTGCCAGGCCACTGAGTTGAACCATTTAACAAAGCCTTTTAAGATGGACCTCCAACTAACCAATCACCGTTTTAACTTTGACAAGTGCAGGGTCTCAAGGAGAGTAACTGTCAAACGTTCGGAGGGCCATGCCAGGATGACCTGGATAGGAGTGTCTTACTTGATGAAGGCAGGTTAACCCCAGGTTTTAGGTAAATGTACCAGGCTTCCAAGCCGTGGGTCGGTACCCAGCTACAAGGGTCCATTCAGACTTCTTGGTATTGGACCAAGGAGCCCCCAAGTAACGTGATGAGCTGTGCTCATTAGGTGCCTATGTTTGAGTTGTGCATAGCAGCTAAACTCTCTCTGGCCCTTTGGGTGTGAAGCTCCCAAGCTTTGTGGCATGATAGCCGGTTTAACGGGTAGTACTCTACTTTGTCAGCTGAAGCCCCCACGTAGCTCAAAGAATATTGGAGAAAAAACAGTAGAGGCCCCGCTTTAAAGCAAGGATGCTAATTTATTTATTGATGATAATATATACATTGTCAAAATATGTACATAAAAAAGAGCCTGTGGCTCAAGTGTAGTAAAGCCGGAGGAAAGCTATGTTCCAGGGCCGCCGGGTCTCCTCCTCAGATTTGCGTGAGTCATCTCGAACGTCAATGAGGTAGTATGATCCGTTGTGCAGATTCTTGCTGACCACAAAGGGTCCTTCCCAAGGCGGGGATAATTTGTGTATGCCGGTCTGATCCTGGATAAGCCGGAGCACCAAGTCACCTTCTTGAAAGGCTCTTGTCCTAACCCGGCGGCTGTGATAACGCCGCATGTCTTGTTGATAAATCGCCGAGCGTGCCAAAGCCATATCCCGCTTCTCATCTAGCAAATCCAGTGCCTCTTGGCGGGCTTGATCGTTGTCCGCTTCAACGTAATTACCAACCCGGGGCGAATCATGACGTATATCACTTGGGAGAACCTCTGCCCCGTAGACCATAAAGGAAGGCGTGTATCTTGTTGGTCGATTGGGGGTGGTGTTGATGCTCCACAACACAAAAGGTAATTCTTCCACCCAACAACCCGGCGTTCGCTTCAAGGGAATCATGAGCCGGGGTTTAAGACCCTTTAAGATTTCTTGATTAGCTCGCTCTGCTTGACCGTTGGATTGAGGGTGCGCCACAGATGCTAGGTCAAGCCGGATGTGCTCTCTCTGACAGAAATCCTCCATCTCACCTTTGGAGAGGTTAGTACCATTATCCGTGATAATGCTGTGTGGGTAGCCAAAACGGAAAATAATCTTTTTGAGAAATTGAACCGTCGTAGCTGCATCACAGTTGCTAACAGGCTCCGCTTCAACCCACTTGGTGAATTTATCAACTGCCACCAACAGGTGGGTCTTCTTGCCCCGGGAACGTTTAAAGGGTCCCACCATATCAAGCCCCCAAGTAGCAAAGGCCAAGTGATGGGAGTCATCCATAGCTCCTGAGCCGGAACATGAGCTCTGCGTGAAAATTTTTGACAAGCATCACATTGCTTTACCAGATCCTCTGCATCAGCATGAGCTGTCAACCAGTAAAACCCGTGATGAAAACCTTTTGCAACCAGGGACTTTGAACCGGCATGATGACCACGATCCCCTTCATGAATTTTCCGGAGGATCGCTTGGCCTTCCTCCAGCGAAACACAACGCTGAAATACGCCTGAAACGCTACAGTGGTGCAACTCGCCATTGTGAATAACCATGGACTTAGAGCGCCGGACTATCTGTCGGGCCGGGACTTGATCATTTGGTAGCTCACCCCGACCCATATATGCCAGATATGGAACCGTCCAATCCGGCATGACGTGTAAAGCGGCCACCAGATGCGCCTCCGGATCAGGAACAGCCAGATCCTCTTCTGTTGGCAATTTAACAGACGGGTTATTCAAGATATCTAAAAAGGTGTTAGGAGGTACCGGTTTACGCTGAGATCCAAGTCGGCTCAAAGCGTCTGCCGCTTCGTTTTTGCGCCGATCAATATGCTCCACCTGGTAACCTTAGAAGTGACCCGCCACAATATCTACCTCACGCCTGTAAGCCGCCATGAGTGGATCCTTAGAATCCCAAGTACCAGAAACTTGCTGAGCCACTAGATCATAATCTCCGAAACAACGAACTCGAGTTAAGTTCATCTCTTTAGCCACACGGAGACCATGAAGTAGAGCTTCATACTCAGCTGCATTGTTAGTACAAGGAAACATCAAACGGAGGACATAGCAAATTTTATCACCATGAGGGGAAGTTAGGACAACTCCAGCCCCCGAGCCTTCCAACTGCCTTGATCCATCGAAATGAATAGTCCAGTACGTATTATCCGGCTTCTCTTCCGGTGCTTGCAACTCGGTCCAATCATTGATAAAGTCCACAAGAGCCTGAGACTTGATGGTTGTTCGAGGTACATATTTCAAACCATGTGGACCAAGCTCAATTGCCCACTTGGCAACCCGGTCAGTTGCTTCTCTGTTTTGGATGATATCGCCCAAGGGAGCAGAACTAACCACTGTGATGGGGTGACCTTGAAAATATTGCTTGAGCTTTCGGCTGGCCATAAAAACCCCATACACCAACTTCTGCCAATGCGAATAGCGTTGCTTTGATTCGATCAGAACTTCACTCATGTAGTATACTGGTCGTTGAACCGGATACTCCTTCCCAGCCTCTTTACGCTCTACCACAATTGCCACACTAACCGCTCGGGCATTAGAAGCCACATATAATAGTAAAGGATCATGATCAACTGGGGCTGCGAGAACTGACGGTTCAATCAACTGCCGTTTTAACTCCTCAAAGGCCGCATTGGCCGCATCACTCCAGACGAAATCATCCGTCTTCTTCAGCATCTGATACAAGGGAATGGCCTTCTCACCCAAACGACTGATAAACCGGCTGAGGGCTGCAATCCGGCCTGCGAGACGCTGAACATCATTGATACATGTCGGTTTAGCCAAGGATGTGATTGCCTTGATCTTTTCCGGATTAGCCTCAATGCCCCTGTTAGACACAAGAAAACCTAGCAGCTTGCCTGCCGGAACACCAAAGACACACTTATCCGGGTTAAGCATCATCTTGTAAACCCAGAGGTTGTCAAACGTCTCCTTGAGATCAGCTATCAATGTCTCCTTTTCCCTGGATTTCACCACAATGTCATCCACATAGGCATGAACATTACGCCCAATCTGCGTGTGAAAACAATTTTGCACACAACGCTGATAAGTTGCCTGAGCACTCTTGAGCCCAAAGGGCATAGAAACAGAGCAGAAGGCTCCAAAGGGAGTGATGAAAGTTGTCTTCTCCTGGTCCTTAACTGCCATTTTGATCTGATGGTACCCTGAGTAAGCATCCAAAAATCCAGGCGCTCACAACCCGCCGTCGCATCAATGATCTGATCAATATGCGGGAGAGCAAAAGGATCGGCGGGCAAGCCTTATTGAAGTCCGTGTAGTCCACACACATATGCCAAGTCCCATTTTTCTTAAGAACCAGCACCGGATTAGCCAACCATTCAGGATGAAACACTTCAACGATAAACCCAACAGCCAACAGCCGGGCTACCTCCTCCCCAATTGCCTTGCGTCTCTCTTCATTAAAGCGACGAAGAAATTGCTTGACCGGTTTAAACTTTGGATCAATATTAAGAGTGTGCTCAGCGAGTTCCCTCGGTACACCTAGCATGTCAGAAGGCTTCCATGCAAAGATATCCCGGTTCTCACGGATGAACTCGATGAGCGTGCTTTCCTATTTTAGATCCAGATTGGTGCTGATGCTGAACTGCTTGGATGAATCGCTAGGTACAAAGTCAACAAGCTTCGTCTCGTCAGCCGGCTTGAAGTGTAGGGTCGGGTCATGCTCAGTGGTGGGCTTCTTCAGAGGGGTCCTATCTGCCGGATCAACATTGTCCTTGTAAAAATTTAACTCCTGTGTAGCACAAACCGACTCAGCGTAAGCCGCATCACTCTCTTCGCAATCCAAAGCGATTTTCCGACTTCCATGAACCGTGATGGTTCCTTTGTGACCCGGCATCTTGAGCTGCAAGTAAATATAACAAGGCCTGGCCATGAATTTTGCATAAGCCGGTCGTCCGAACAGTGCGTGATACGGGCTCTGGATTCTCACCACCTCAAAAGTCAATGTCTCAGACCGGGAATCATGTTCGTCCCCAAACACAACTTCCAAAGCAATCTTGCCCATTGTATATGCCGACTTTCCTGGTACCACGCCATGGAAAACAGTATTGGACGGTTTAAGATTTTTATCTGTCAACCCAATTCGGCGGAATGTCTCGTAATACAGAATATTAATGCTGCTTCCTCCGTCCATAAGTACTTTGGTGAACTTGTAACCTCCCACCTGAGGTGCCACCACCAGAGCTAGCTGACCCGGATTGTCAACCGGGGCAGATGATCCTCCCTACTCCACACGATAGGTTGTTCCGACCAGCGCAGATAGCATGAAACTGCCGGTTCAACCGCATTGACCGCCCTCTTATGCAGCTTCAGATCACGCTTGCACAGACTAGTGGTGAATACATGATATTGTCCACCATTCAGCTGCTTCGGGTGACTCTGGTAACCCGACTGCTGCTGATTCCCTTGACCACTCTGTTGGTTATTACCACCTTGGTTGTTCTGGTTATTATGATTATTCTGAAACCCAGAGCCTGAACCGCCGCCACCATGAAAATCTGGACCTGAACCGCCCGACGGGCCCTGATCATACCGGAAGGGATCAGAATTTTTGAACTCCTTCATGATGTTACAATCCTTCCAGAGATGTGTTGCAGGGACCTCTTTGGTTCCATGCTTTGGACAGGGCTGATTCAACAAACGCTCCAGATTCATCATCCCACCACGCTGGGGCGGTTTACCCCTACGACGCTGCACATTAGCATTAGCCACAAAATCTGAATCCGCTTTACGCTTACCATTATTCCCATGGCCTCCCTGGTTGTGCTGCTCTCCCTTCGCACTGCCGTTCCTCTTTCCCTTCTCCGTTTCTTATTATCAGAATCGAGATCCTTGTTATTATCAGAATGGGCATATTTTACCAAGGCTGCCATGAGGGTTCCCAGGTCGTTGCAGTGGCGCTTGAGCCGTCCCAATTTCTCCTTCAGTGACTTAAACCGGCAATTACGTTCCAGCATGATAATCGCTTGGCCAGTGTTAATCCGGTCGGACGAGTGCAAAACTTCTCACCCTGAACACAAGCATCCAGATCTACAATGGACATGGGCTGTTTGCACGTATCCTTAAAATTGGCTATAAACCGGGCCTTCAACTGATCCCATGACTCGATGGAATTAGCTGGCAGATTTTTCAACCAAGTGCGGGCTGGTCCTTCCAACATCATCGTGAAGTACTTTGCACAAGCTGCTTCATCCACATCCAGCATCTCCATTGCCATCTCATAAGTCTCGACCCACACCTCAGGCGGCTAATCCGCCGTATAGTTAGGCACCTTGCGCGGTCCCTTGAAATCCTTGGGCAGACGCACGTTACAGAGAGCCGGAATAAGGCATGGTACTCCCCAGGAACTGAAAGCAAGCCCGGTGCCTCTGTCAACCGACACTATTGGCTGAACCGGGGCGGGTTGATAACGATCCAAAGCGCCATCCCTTCGAGCCCTGCCATGGTCCACTACCTCCTGAGCATTGCAATGCCGCGCGCTGCTAGACACCTCTGGTTCATCCATCCGCCTGCTATAACTTGGGCTCGGACGGGGGGTTGAATTGATCCTGTCCCGGCTATATGAATAAGCCTGTTGCTGCACTACGACGGTTTGAAGAAGATCTCTCACCCGCCGTGTCTCAACTGCCTCTATTGAATCTCCTTCCATTGGAATGGCTGCCAAGCGTGAAGCCGCAGCAATCATGTTATCCAAGGGGCTCGAGAAGTGACCCGGTGGTGTAGGCACATACTGTGGAAGGTTAACTGTCCGTCGGGGTAGCTCCGTTGCCCGTGGCTGATCCGGGGCGATCCTCGGCGCTTCGGCTTGGTCTGCGGCTTCCGGATTGCTCGGCCCAGCGCCTGGGGTCTGAAAGAGATTTAACCCTTCGTAAACCGGCGGCAGGCGCGGCCGATACTTCCTTCATAACACCTCCTCTGACGCGGTCCGGTCCAGCATGAGCCGGTAATTCTATGCTTGTATCTGCTGTGCTTGAGCATTCAAAGCGGCCTGTTCCTCAGCCATCCTATTATCCTCAGCCACCAGGTCTGCCTTAGCCTACGCAATCTGCTCCTTCAGCCTTGCAACTTCCGCATTGTGCTGATTCTGCGTATCCGGGGTGACTGTCATGGTTAACATGGTCGCCCAAGCGTCCATTAAACCGGAGAGAACCTGCGCCGGCCGGCGCGCCGAGGTACCCGCCGCGGCCGCTGATCCGGTAGTCATTACTGCGGTCGATGAAGACTAACACAGGTTGCATGCCGGCCATGTAAATAGCAACCCGGCTTGGCGCTTCAGGGGGGTCCGGAATACTGTTGCCATCAGAATATCCCTCGGGCATACCGTCATGAATCTGGTACAATGACTTGGGTCCGCCAGTGGATGACTCGCCGTCGGAATATACCGCCATGTCGCCCTCAGACACCGGTTCAGATCCGATCCCATGGACACATCCTATGAACGCATGCTTCACGGCGGGCGTAACCCGGGCTGGACTTGCATGCTGAGCCATCTCGACGAGGTCGGTGTAGATGTTCGGCTCAGGGCCTGGTTCGCCGACCTTTCCAATGAAGACATGAATTCCGCCGAAGGGGACCCGGTACCCGTACTCGATTGAGCCGGCGTCGGGGCCCCATCCTTTGTCGTCAATGTAAAGCTTGCCGCGATGACTTTTGGTCATCCGGCCAATCACGTACCCCTTAAGCCCTTCAGAGAAGCCCTTCAAGAACTCGACACCATCGTGCGATAGCCCCACGGTGGGCGCCAACTGTCGTGGAATTATCACGTCAGATGTCCTCGTGAAAGGACTTAGTCGTGGAGCCATCGCAACGGGTTAGCTTGAAGAGGTTAAACCGGACAAGGGACACGGGAGTTATACTAGTTCGGCCCGTTCGATGAAGGTAAAAGCCTACGTCTAGTTTGTGATGGGATTGATTGGGTTTCGATGATCAGGGAGTGGAATACGCTTGCCTGAGTCTCGAGTTGTTGTCTGTTGTCCCTAAACCGCCGCTGGGTCGCCCCTTTATATACACAAGTTGACGCCCGGCCAGTTTACAGAGCCCAGAGGCCGACTCATACAATGTGTCTGGCTCGGTCTCTCCTTTCCTAACTTATACTACAAGTTTACATAGTCATGGCGGTTTACCACTATGGGCCCTAATCCGCCTTTGGGCTTCGGGCTTCTATGCTTCCTTTAGTAAAGCGCCATCTTCCGGATCTTCATGGGCTTTAACATAGTCAAGGGTGAACCGGACCTTCTTGGCCGGTTTATACTCAGTAGCTATATCCTCCACAAACCCCAAAAAAGCAGAGGGTCAGGGTTCTCGTCGTGCATTGTCAATCTTGTTTGTTGGTTAAGAATCGGTACCCGCATGTACTATTGTGCATTATTGCAGTTATCAATGAACAAGAATGATCTACAAGGATGACCTACCATGTGATTTCACTTATAGAATAATTGGCTAGGAAACACCGCTGTATGTGTGTATCTCGTTATACTATGATGCTTGCCATTTGCTCCTGGCATTGCTATTCCCTAGAGGTCTTATATATTCAGGTACACCTAGTTAACATGTTGAACAACTACACAAATCTGCCATGTACTAGTAGACATGACAGTTTGGCAAGGTATGGCCAGTAATTCGGTGACAATTGGAATCCGACGTGAGGATCCCAACAATGCTCTCCTGATGATAGCAGAGCCTCACAGAGCTTGTTGAGTCCTGATGTAGTTGATACTTTTACTAAAAGCATAGTTATTCTGCTCTCCAGCTTACACTGAAAATTCGTAATCAAGTATGCGGCGGTCTCTATACTGTTCTTAGTTTGAGTACTACACTTCTGCTTGTGTGCCAAGGTTAGGTTCAGGTTAGCACTCAACTTCTGTTCATAATCAAAGTTTTTATCTTCAAGGAAATGCAAGTATTTTTTGTGTTCCTGCTCGGTTGATGTACAATTTGTGATGGAGTAGGAAGGATTGCGTACTTGTTAACTGCTTGCCTCATTCAGCTTAGTAACATCTTGCACTGTCTCTTATTTTGCATTGAGATTGAAATCACACGAGGTAGCTTTTTGCACCATACTCAGGTATACAAATGGTCTTGGTGCGAGGTATTGTACCATGCTCCCGTGTTTGTTTGGTGATTATTTTGGATACATGTTCTTTTTCTACAGAAATATGTTGTGGTTCCTTCCTGAATAAATAAGTAACCAGTATAGATAATCATTTTAAAGTACAACTCTTGGAAATACTGTTTTCCTTGTTGTAAAATTATTTATTTGTTAGTTACTTGTTGCTATCAGTTAATCATACTTTATTCCTTTTATTAAGCTGCTCCGCCACCTCCCCCGGCGTCTTCGCGGGGGCGCATGATGGTAGGCAGGTCGTGGGTGTGACGGACCTGCTGCTGCCGGCTGTCTTCCTCGACCACTTCGCTAAGTTGCTCCTGCCGCTGACCCTCGTCAACTTTGCCCGTTGCCTGCTATTGCTACTGGTGAGACAATTTCCTCGATCTATCACTTCTTCCTCTCGTGAAGCAGAGCAGCCTCATCCTCTTCATGCTGGCTCGATTGCCTCTGATTCTTCATGTTTGCTGCCTCGCCTTGTAGATGCGGTAGCTCAAGGGCGAGGTCGACATCTTTTCCAGGGCCGATGGGTCGGCGTTGTTCGAGATGGGCAACACGAGGGTCATCGCCGCCGTCTATAGCCCCTGAGAGGTAGTCGCTTTTTCTTTGCACACCAACTCTTCTATTCGATGCCATGGCTGTTAGGGCTTTGGCTCCCGGGAGGTCTCTAGTTAATGATCGGTATTCAGAGATTTTGGTGGTTACTTATGCTTATTGTGTATCACATTGAAAAAGAAAATGCACAATGAGCTTACCTTTTTATATCAGGATTTTTTCTTCATCGCTTACCCTTCCTTTAGCTATAGTTTATTTTTGTACAGAAACCAATCTTGGTGTTCTTCCTATTTGCATTTGATTATGTTTTTAAAATTCCCTAGCAGAACTATATATAACAATGTGGGTATGTGTTTTCTTCGTTCAGTGTCTATAGTGCATTTGCATGATGTTGAATTATGTGCTACAGAATATACATTAGCTCAATTGAACTGTTGTTTTCCTTCGCCTAATCAAATGCCCTTTGTTTTGCAGTATGCATACCCAGGTCAAGCTTGCGGTCATGGTGCAAGTGCTTTCCTTCTTCAGAAGTAAAATTTTTGCTTGCTACTTTCTTTAGGGTACTGCTTTCTAATCAAGTTCTTGAACACGGGAGTTATGTATACAAATCATATGCTATTTATAGACTGATAGACATTTTTTTGTCTACTTATCTGAATCATGTCTTTGTGTACTAAACATCAGTTACTAGTATTTGGCTTCTATGTGCTAATTAAACCTGATCAGTATGTATACTTCTTTGATGTTGTATAATATTGGTGTCAAAGGAGTTAATTTAAACCGGATATGATCTACTTGAACAATTTTTTTGCTGTTCAAATGTTTAAATTCTGGTTCTTTGTTTTAAACATCTAAATGTTGTTTAATTTGTCCTTCTATGCTTAAATGATAAAAATGTCGCATTTATAGGATGGTAAACCTGATGTGATTGCAGTAGTATTTACTTGCTGCTGATAGTAACAACTTGTATCAACTGATTTATATGCCTCATTTTTCTTGTTTTACTTTATTTATGCACACAGACTGCCTACAAGTTAATGTGCTTTTAGATTTGACTTTATTTTGCTCCTTACCATATTGTTTGATAACTTGCAGATGATGTACTTCATTCATGTTTCGTCATGGATTCCAAGAAGTAAAGAAGCATTGAGTTCTAGCTCATTGGAGCTAGTTATAGTTTGATAGATAGTTATATTTTGATACTTAGTTGTGTTCTTGGTGGCTGTAAAGCTGATGTGAAGTATGTTCGATTATAAACGTGGTGTATGTTTGATTGTAAGGTGCCAAATTTGGTTTTTTGATTTGTTGAAGTATTACTTCTGTTTTTAGTCAGTTCTGATTTAAATATTTGTTTTTATTTACTGGAAAATCAAAATTTGAAGAACATGACTCTGACCATTGGGACCCACTCAAACCCATCTGACTATTGGATCTGTCTTAAAAAAACAAATGTAACTAAAAAAAGAAATGTAACTGTTGAGCCAAAAAGGCCATGGCCCAAAAACGAAAGGCCCCATTGTTGGGTCAGGCCAATGTAGAAATCAAAACTATTAGAAAAAATAACACATTAAATGGGCTGAAATAATGGGCTCGGCCCATATAAACACCCAATTGGACCGGGCCGATTCTAATTTTTGACCTTTTCAATTGGTCGTAATATTGCCATGTCAGATTGCCACGTCAGATCTGACGTGGCCTAGGCAGACAACTGGTGACCAAAACAAAATAGTAGGCTTATTTTGGTCGTAAATGTCTACGACCTTCTCACAGAGAAGGTCAAAAATGTCAGCTTACGATGGCCAGCTTTTGACCTTCTGGTTTTGGTCACAAAAAGGACACAAATAAAAAACTATGACCATTCAGTGACCAATAGTGGTGGTCACAAGTTGACATATTTCTTGTAGTGATCTGATTCGCTTGGAATCACATAATCTTCACCAAAAGGAACAATTTCCTTTGATGGCATGCTTGAAATAGGAACAACATCTATTGTATTTGCATAAGAGCTGGTCAAAGTCTTCGCCTTCTTGGGAGCAGAAGACTCTGAGGAAGTAGATGCTATCCTTTTCTTCACTCCTTCTCGCTCCGCAGCCTTGATTTTCTTCGCTTCTAATGCAGAAGGAAGTATAGGACTTGGCGTTGGCGTTGGTGCAGGAGGAGTAGAGGAAATTTGTGCAGTTTCTTTAGGCACAACTGATGCAGTTGTCCTGACTTGTTCAGTTTCCTCAGGCGCAGCGTCAGATGCTTCAGCTGGCCAGTCTTGTTCTTCAGGCGTGACACTAGTGGCTGCCCTGGTAGTTTCTTCAGCATCTGGGATAGCTTCATCAGCCCTGGTACTTTCAGTTTCATTAGCAGCCTGATTTTCATCACTGGTGCTGGCATGTTCTTCAGTAGGCTGTGCAGATGCTTCAGCCTAAGGAATTTCAAGCGTTTAAGTAGCAACATTGGAAGTAAATGCCGTCGCCATTCTAACGAATCTGACCTTGGCTCTCAGCCATTCTGCCTTGTAGGCGTCAAATTCATCACTAAGCTTCTTGATTTCTGATTGCAGGGAAATAAGTTGATCAGGTGATAGCTCTAGAACATTTTCCTCCAGAAAGCGCTTTTTCTTATATTGAGCTTTCTTCACAGACCTGGCTTTCTCAAATTTCCATTTTTCTTCAGAAATGAAAGCTGTCAACATATGACTTTGGCCAGGTGTGAGATTGGATTCTGGCAAGCGAGTGTTTGGGTCCTTGTGCCAGAGATCAATGAATTCCAGGATCTTCTTCGGATACAGCATGAGTGGCATAGCACTGCCCTTGGCTCTAGCATCCCTTTGTTGTCTGTCTCTGATGTTTTCGGCTAATTCCTCATCATCAGCTTCTTCATCATCTAACGGCACTTGGAAGGCAACTTGCTTCTTATGAGGACTTGGTCTTGTGCCTCGTCCAAAAGTAGCCTTGGTCTTTAGCAAAGTGGGGCCTGTTGAGGACCGAGGAGGAGCTGAAGAACTTGCAAATGCTCCTAAAGCAATTGAGATACATGTGGTCCTTTGGCAGAAGGCGAGATGCACAGGTGCCGAGGACTTTGCTGGAGGAGCTGAGAGTTTTGCAGTTTAAGGAACTGGAGCAGCTTGAGGAATATGTCGTGAGGGCATAGATGAGCATGGACATGAGGGCATTGCTGAGCTTGGCCATGAGGGCATTGCTGAGGAAGATGGTTTGCGAGCAGGCTTCTTAGGCATAGCCTTCTAGTTTGTTGAGGCCTCTACGGCAGCAGCAGCTGAGTCTTTGTTGAATTTCCTCACTGTTTCCTTGGCCTGTTTGGCCAACTTGGCTTGCGGCTTGGCCCATCCATTAGCATAGTCCTCACCGCGCTTGATGCTAGTGGGATCAGCAATTTGGCCAGGTGCCAATGGAGGTCTTGGACAAGGAGGGTGAAGAGCGAATTTCTTCATGTACTTTGGAGTAACATATCTGTATTCTCTCCATTTCCGAGCCCATCATTCAATTCTCTGCATGCGCACCTTGTGCTCATTCTTCATTTCCTTCTCGTGAGTTGCCTCGTCAGGAGTGCAATACCCTGCATATATGTCATTAGGGATTTCAAAAGCAGTGTTGACTTCCAGTTTCTTCCCTCCCTTCTGAGGTTTCTTGCCATCTGCCATTTTCTTCAGCTGAGGATTTTGAACAATTGAGTTCTCTAAAGAGGTATGCAGTTTTTCTATGAGGAACGCTGCAAATGAGTTAAGTTGATGAGAATCTAGTGATTCAGTAGCGGACATGTGTACCTGTGAACAGAGTATAGGTGTGAAGAATTTGAAGAGGTCATATGCGTTCACAGAAGTTTTTGTAAAACGGAACAAGTTTGAGGAATTTGACCAGATATGTCTTGAGGAATTTCACTAAGCGTTCTTTAACTTAGGTTCCAAAATTGTATGGATTTGTGAAATTCACACAATTGAGGAATCTTGAAGAACAGATGATTATGTGAGGTGTTTAAAGTGTGGAAGTTGAAGAATAAACACCTTTTGAAGATTTAGCAGTAAAAGTAACTTTTAATTATCCTCGAAGAATAACACGACGAACTGGGAGTGTTAGATTGGAAGTTTGTCAGTCCAGATCTTCCACGCCCTAACTTGGTAGAGGAAGACATCTACGGTGGCGGCGGAGTGAAGATATCCACGGCCGGCGCGAGTACGATGGCGACGAGGTCGAGGCAGTGAAGCTCTACCACCGGCGACGATGAAAGTAGCGGCAGCGCTAGGGCTTGAGAGCTCGAGCGAGGGGAGTGAGTTCAAGTAGGGTAAATGCAATCTAAGGAGGGTGAGGGGTATTTATAGCCGAGGTGAAAAACAGCTCGCCCGAGGAAAATGGACGAACGTGCCCCTGAACCTTCTCATCCTAGCGACATGTGTCACCCACGTACAGTGTGGTGGTGATCATGTGAGATCGTGGGTGAATAGATAAATCTTATCGTGGGATGTGGAACGGTTTGAGCGGCAAAAGCTAAAAATTCAGATAAGAAAATTTTAATGTTTCATTCGCAAATTCTTCAACTGACAAGGACACAGAGAAGATTTTGAACGGGTTTCAAATAGAACGCACATGATGAATTTGTGAACAGACTGGGTTGAATTTAGCATAGAGGGGGAAAGGGTCTGATCACATTCACTTAACAGAAAAAGAAACTTGAAGAATTAGCAATAATTGTAGTCAATGAAGAACAATGACAGAAAGAGTGAAGACAATGGAAAGTTGAAGAAATTGAACAACTGAGGAATTTCAAAAATGAGGAAAAACTCAAATTGAAGATTTTCAACTTTGGTTGGTGGCGTAACCCACCGTATAAGAATGATGATTTCATACACCATGTACAATTGTCGTAGGGTTCTGAGAATCAAATTCTTCATTAATTTCTTCACACTTAGAGGGTTAGTCTTCATTGATTGAAGAAAAACATTACTTCATGTGTTGCACACCTAAGTCATCAAATTTGCATGTGTTAGGATGTGTGTCCTTTTCAATGAACATTCAAAGATTCTAAGATATTTTAGCTCACACCGCAACTTGCTAAATCTCATCTCATCCAAGGGCTTTGTGAAGATATCGGCTAGCTGGTCTTCAGTATTTGCATGGTCGATGGAGATGTCGCCCTTCAACACATGGTCACGAAGAAAATGATGACGAATCTGGATGTGCTTTGTCTTCAAGTGTTGAACTAGGTTGTGAGAAATCTTGATGGCACTCTCGTTGTTGCAGTAGAGTGGCACATTCTTCACATTGATGCCATAGTCCTTGAGGGTTTGCTTCATCCATAGCAATTGAGCACAGCAAGATCCAGCAGCAATGTACTCAGCTTCAACAGTAGTGAGTGATACGCAGTTCTGCTTCTTCGAGGACCAACATACCAAGGATCGTCCGAGGAAATGACATGTGCCTGATGTTGACTTGCGGTCCACCCGATCACTAGCAAAGTCAAATCAGAATATCCAATGAGATCAAAGGAATATCCCTTGGGATACCATAATCCAAGTGTTGGAGTGTGAGCTAGATATCAAAGAATATGCTTCATCGCCTTATAGTGTGATTCCTTCGGTGTAGCTTGAAATCGGGCACACATGCAAACACTAAGCATAATATCCGGCATAGATGCACATAGGTACAATAAAGAGCCAATCATGGAGCGGTATACCTTTTGATCGAAGTCTTTACAATTATCATCAGTGCATAGATGGCCATTTGTGGGCATAGGGATTTTGACGCCTTTGCAATCTTGCATGCCGAATTTCCTCAACACATCCTTGAGGAATTTCTCCTGACATATGAATATGTCATTGTGTTGATGACAAATTTGAAGACCTAAGAAGAATTTCAACTCTCCCATCATGGACATTTGATATTCCTCACTCATCATAAAGGCAAATTCATCACCGTAATGTTGGTTAGTACAGACAAACATAATATCATCAACATATATTTGGCACACGAATAATTCATCATCATATGCTTTGGTGAAAAGAGTTGGGTCAAGTGAACTGGGTTTGAAGACTTTCTTCATACCACGCCCGAGGTGCTGGCTTGAGGCCATAGAGGGCCTTGTTGAGTCTATAGACGTGATCTAGAAATTTTGGATCCTCAAAACCGGGTGGCTGAGAAACATATACTTTTCACATCCATTTGATGTAAGATGATATTATGATGGTTAGCGTAAGAAAGCAATATGCAAATAGCTTCAAGTCTAGCAACAGGTGCAAAAGTTTCATCGAAATCAATTCCTTCAACCTGTGTGTAGCCTTGAGCTACAAGACAAGCCTTATTCCTCACCACAAGCCCATTTTCATCTTGTTTGTTTCAGTAGATCCATTTGGTACCGATGATATTGTGCTTGCATGGGTCTGGTCGCTTGACTAGCTCCCACACATTGTTGAGCTCGAATTGATGCAATTCATCTTGCATGGCTTTAATCCACTCAGATTCCATGAATGTTTCATCAACTTTAGTGGGCTCTGTGATAGAGACAAATGCAAAATGCCCACAAAAGTTAGACAAAGTGTGAAGCTTTTGAGTGCATGAGGGGACCTAGTGCGTTGATGTCGCTGATGATTTTCTTGATCTGCACTTTGTTTGCAACGCGAGGATGAGTAGGTTGACAACTTTGCTTAGGCCCAGGAATTTCTTCAGGGCCATTTTCTTCAGCAGCACCAGCATGATTGTCTTCATGATCCGGAATGACTTCTTCAGTAGATTCTTCGGTAGGGATGATATCCTCAGTAGCCTTGAGGTTGATGGATTCCTCAGGTGACATTTCATCTAGCACAGGAGGTAGGTGCTCTCTTTGCGAGCCATTAGTTTCATCGTACCGCACATCTACAGTTTCAACAATCTTGTGATGATTGATGTTGAAGACTCTGTAGGTGTGCGAGTCCTTTCCGTAACCAAGCATAAAACCCTCATGTGCTTTCTGTGCAAATTTAGAGTGATGGTGAGGATCTCTAATCCAGCATTTAGCACCAAAGACTTTGAAATAACTTACATTGGGTTTCTTGTCAGTGAGGAGTTCATATGAGGTCTTTTTGAAGAATTTGTGAAGATATACTATGTTGATGATGTGGCATGCAGTATCAATAGCTTCAAGCCAAAAACACTGTGGTGTCTTGTATTCATCAAGGATAGTGCTAGCCATCTCAACAAGAGTTCTATTCTTGCGCTCCACGATGCCATTCTGCTAAGGAGTATAGGGAGCAGATAACTCGTGAGTAATACCAGGTATATCAAGATATTCATCGAGACCAGTGTTCTTGAACTCAGATCTATTATCACTCCTGATATGTTTGATTTTCACACCAAAGTTCGTAGAAGCTCTTGAGGAAAATCGTTTGAAGACTTCCTGCACTTCATTTTTGTAAGTGATGATATGCACCCATGTATAACGAGAATAATCATCAACAATGACAAAGCCATACAATGATGCAGAACTAGAGAACGTGGCATAATGAGTAGGTCCAAAGAGATCCATATGAAGTAATTCAAAAGGGACGAGAAGTGGTCATGATAGTCTTCAAGGGATTCTTGGCTCTGGTGATCTTTCCAGACTCACAAGCCCCACAAAGATGGTCTTTGAGGAATTTGACACCCTCGATGCCAATGACATGCTTCTTCTTCGCGAGTGTATGCAAGTTCCTCATCCCAGCATGACCAAGTCGTCGATGCCATAACCAGCCTTCTGAAGCTTTTGCCAATTGACATGTGGCAGGCTGTGGTCCTGTAGAGAAATCAACAATATACGTATCTCCTGTCCTAAAGCCTTCGAAGACTTTGGATTTGTCAGATTCCATTAGCACAATGCAACGATATTTGCCAAAGACGACAACCATATCACGATCACAAAGCATTGAGATAGACATGAGGTTGAATCCTAAGGACTCTACAAGCATGACTTTGTTCATGTGTCTATCCTTTGAGATTGCAAGCCTACCTAGACCCAACACCTTGCTTTTGCCTTTGTCAGCGTAGGTGATATACTTCAGATGAGATGGAGATAAATCAGTGTCCATCAATAAGTTCCTGTCACCGGTCATGTGATTTGTACATTCACTGTCGAGGATCCACTCAGTAGCTTTGGGTTCTTCATCCTGTAGATGAATTAGTGCAACTTACGAACATATATACTTCATCAGTGAAGAATATGATATCAATTTCATCAACAGTAACGAATATAGTAATATGAGGATGTGAGAAATGAGTTCGTCTGGAGATTAAGTTCGTCTGGAGACCTGATCCTACATAAGAGATTAGTTCTTTTTCTTCACCACCCACATCTGGAGGGGTGGCAAAGAGTTCATCATTTTGTGAGCTCCATAAGAAAAAGATGGCATTGAAGCCAGTGCACTTCGTTTCACAGAAGAGTGGTTAGGATAAGCATATGAATAAGCAGAGAAATTCTTCGAGGACTTATGAACATAATGGTTTGACGAATAATGCACATATTCATAGCCTTTAGACTTTCCCTACGAAACAGAAGTGTTAGCACGATGATGTTCATATGAGGATTTTGATCCACGTGAGGAATTTGGTTCAGATGAAGAATTTGGTCCATATGAGGACTTGGATCCATATGAAGATTTTGATCCATATGAAGAATTTGATCTGGGGTTCCTATTCTTCATAGGTGGTGTCATGATGACATTCACCTGAAGATTTTCAAGGCACCTTTTGGGAACCCAGATTTTCTTCACAGGGGACCGTTCCTGCAGTTAATTCCAACATATCGAGCAAATACTTCACCATTCTGATTCTTGAATAGTTTATAGTTGGAGTCAAATGACTCATCAGAGGAATATGAAGATTCACAAGTAAAGCCAAATAATGTGCATGGATCTACAGGAGGTCCTGCCGCAGCAACCCATGAGGTTTTGGGGTACTGCTCAGGTTTCCAGTATGTCCCATCAGCATTGAGTTTCCTGTCAAAGGCAATACCCTCTTTCCTAGGGTTCCTGTTCAAGATCTGCTTTTTGAGGACATCACAAAGAGTCTGATGCCCTTTGAGGCTTTTGTATATGCCTGTCACATACAATTCCTTCAACCCTGCATTATCGTCAGTGATACATGTGGTATCCTCAGATGAGGAATTTGTGACCGCAAAGACAGTTGAAGAATTTGTAGTAATAGAAGCATTTGAACATTCAGGTGAAGAATTAGTAGATTCACGCTTAATGCATTTCATACATGGTGGAATAAATTCTTCTTGAGCGGTACTGATCTGTTGAGCAAGCGATGAATCGTTTTCCTTCTAAAGATTTCATAACTCACTCTTAACTTCTCAAGATCTTGCTTTCTCTGAAGAAATTCATAACAAAGCTTTTCATGATTCGTTAAGAGAGTGTTATGATGATTTTGAAGGTTCTCAAACCATGACTGAAGTCTCTGGAGATTATCAGTCAGAGTCTTAGTGCGATTCAATTCCTCACCCAATAGGTCATCGCTTTTGTCTAGTAGATTTTGAATCTTTTCCAAAGCCTTCTGTTGTTTAACAGGAATTTTAGCAAGTTTGGAATAGCTAGGCTTGAGATTTTCATCAGATTCATCCTCGCTAGAGTCAGAGGGGGAATGTTTGAGTACCTTGGCACCTTTTGCCATGAAGCAATAGGTGGGAGCATAGTCATCATCACTTTTGTCAACAGAGTTGGGGAGGTCATTTTCTTCAGTGTTGAAGATGGACTTGCTGCGTAAGCAGTAGCAAGGGCTAAGATGGCCACACCAGAGTCTGACTCCTCAGATTCCTCATCTTCAACATTTTCTTCAGATTCAGCTTCAGAGTCCATTTCCTTGCTAATGAATGCCCAGGCCTTCTTGGAACTGCTCTTCTTGTGAGATGAAGAATTTGAAGATTTTTGATGATGAGGACTTTGAAGATTTTTTCTTCTTCTTTGAGTCAGCAGAATCGTCATCTTTGTATTTCTTCTTCTTTGATTCCTTTTCCCACAGAGGACAATCAGACATGTAGTGACCAGGTTTCCTGCATTTGTGGCAAGTTCTCTTTTTGTAGTCACGGGATGAGGAATCATCACTCCTTGAAGACTTTCCAAAACGATCGCGGTGAGAGAACTTCTAGAATTTCTTCACGAGCATTGCTAGCTCCTGGCTCAGTTCTTCAGGGTCACCGAGGCTGCTACCAGAATCTTCACTTTCAGATTCAGAGACTACCTTGGCCTTTAGTGCACGTGATCTTCCAAAGTTCGGTCCATAGAGATCTCTCTTCTCAGCAAGCTGGAACTCATGAGTGTTTAGCCTCTCAAGGATATCAGCGGGATCTAGTGACTTGTAATCAGCTCGCTCTTGAATCATCTGTGCCAGGGTAGCAAATTAGGAATCAAGTGATCTCAGCAATTTCTTCACCACCTCATGGTCGATGATGTCAGTGGCACCAAGTGCTTGAAGCTCATTTCAGATGTCAGTGAGGCGATCAAAGGTTTCCTGAACATTTTCATTGTCGAGTCTGAATCGGTTGAAGAGATTGCGAAGAACATCAACTCGGGAGTCACGTTGAGTAGAGACTCCTTCGTTGACCTTGGACAACATGTCCCAAATCAGCTTAGCAGTTTCCAAAGCACTCACTCTGATGTACTGTCCTTTGCTCAGATGGCCACATATGATATTCTTCTCTTTAGAATTGAGTTGCTTGAATCTCTTCACATCAGCAGCATTCACAGATGGAGTGACTAAGGGAACACCATTTTCCACAACATACCAGAGATCGTTATCAATTGCCTCAAGATGCATGCACATCTTTTTCTTCCAGTAGGGGTAGTCCGTCCCATCACAGGTAGGACACCCAGCCGAGACCTTGATCATACCTGCAGTCGGCATAACTAAAACTCCAAGTGGTTAAACCAAAATGACACAGAAAAGGGAGTACCTTGCTCTGATACAAATTAAAAGTGCATTAAGTTGACTAGAGGGGGGATGAATAGGCGATTTTTACAAATTCGTCACTATGGAATTTCTAGGTGAAGAAATTCCTAAGTAACGGCACACTAGTAGCGGAATAAGTACTCAGGTATAAGCATAACAAAGCAACGGCATAGTCATCATGATGAAATGAAAACAAACACAGAGTACAGAAAGCATGATAACAGGATAAGCAGGCTGAAGACTATGTGACTGAAGAAATAGGATTGAGGAAATAGAGAAAGTCTTCAGACAAAGTCTTCAAACAGTAATGATCAGGTTCATCAACATATGAATGTGGAAATGAAAGGGTTGAGGAAATAGAACCAGTTGGCTTAGTGAAGACAATGATTTGGTAGACCAGTTCCAACTGCTGTGACAGTTGTACGTTTGGTTGGAGCGGCTGAGTATTTTAACTTGAGGACACACGGTCCCGGACACACAGTCCTCACCGTATTCTCCTTGAGCTAAGGTCACACAGACCTCGCCCAACACTCATGGTAAGTCCTCACAGGTGACTTCGAAACCTTCACAGACTTGGTCACTCCGCGATCCACAATTCCTCTTGGATGCTCAGACCATGATTCCTAACCGTCTGGAGGATACACAGTCCTCAAAGGTAACAAGCATCGGTAACACACATGAACAATCTCTTCAGTGATGCTCAATCACTTTGGGTTTGTAGGTGTTTGGGTTTGGGTTTTGGGTTTTCCTCACTTGATGATTTTCGCTCAAAGTCCTCGGAAGATGGGATGCTCTCAATGACAAGTGTCAGTTTCTCTCGGAGCAGCCAACCAGCTAGTGGTCGTAGGAGCGGCTATTTACAGCCTAGGGAGCAGCCCGACATGATAAGACATAAATGCCCTTCAATGATATGACCGTTAGGTGGTAGGATATTTTGGACAGCTGGCGCGTAGCACAACAAAGGTCGGATTTGAGGTATCAAATTCCTTAGGGCTATCATGTTCCTCACTGTGTAGGCATTCCGCACAGGCGAATTCCTAACTCCTCAGTCAGGAAAAATTCCTTAGACACCAGAAGATCTTCGTCTCTGTCACTGAAGAAATTGACTGAGCTGATATGGGATTTCCAATGGCTTCACTCAAAAGGATTGGGTAGGTGTAGGATTTTGAGATGAGCACCACTTGGAAATTAGCTTCCTTAATATTACCTCGACCCCCTTTAACAGTACGGTGTTTCGTATGACTCAAGAAAAAGAAAATGAAACTACGAAAACAAAAGTCTTCACGCTTCATAATCCTTGCATGAATACACAAGTCTTCAAGGTCACACCAATTTCTTCACTTTCAAAATCTTTAGGAGAACCAAAGTCTTCAGCTGAAGACATACATTTTTAGGGGTCGACTTCCACAGTAAATATCAAACTCCTTGTCAAATATAGAGCATGTGTACACTCACAAACATATTAGTCCCTTAACCTATAAGTCTTCAATACACCAAAATCACAAGGGGCACTAGATGCACTTACAGGAGCCCATCTGTGACAACATGGAGCGCATCCAAGGTACATGCTCTTCCCACGGGAAGGAGCTCATCTGTGAAAAGTGAGGAAACCCATAATTTGTTTTGCCGTGCCTCTTCACGGGGGAAACCTATGATTTGTTTTGTCGAGTCCCTATGTCCAGTTTTAATTGCTATATCTGGTTGTTTGCAGTATGCCTTGTTTAATTCAGTTGTTCACAATGTGATGCTCTATATGTGCAATTATTTACTGTGCAGTACATTTCATCAATCCAGTTTTAAACATACCGATAGGAATGCATATATTTGCTTGTTGTTAAGCCTGATATAGCTAGAACATGCCTCTTTTAAAGTTTTTGTATTGGTCGGTTGTTTTTAGTTAGCATATGTCCAGTTTCAAATGCTATCCTTGGTTGTTCGTAGTATGCCTTGTTTATTCCAGTTATTCACAATGTGGTTTTCTATATGTGCAAGTATGAACTGTGCAGTTTGATTTCATCAGTACCAGTTTCAACAATACCACTATGAATGACTACATTTGGTTGTTGCATCTCGTAGTTAACATGCCTTTCCATTTTTATTAAACAATAAGCAGTGTACTTAGACCGGCACAAAACCAGTTTGGATGACTATGTTTGCTTGTTGTTAAATGTTAGGCCTGTTGCAGTTAACACACCTTTCCACTTGTTTTGCTTTACTAGTGTGCTTAAACCTGCACGCTAAAGCTATCTTTTGGAGATTATTTTGTCTGTGATGGATAATTTTGGTTGATGTTTAGCCTGTTGTGCTTAACATGCTTCTCGATGTAGCTACACAGGACAATTTTGGGAATGGCTGATGTTTTACATCGAGGTTAGTTTCATCACATGGCTAATATATGCTCACTGTTTAGGATATCGGTAGTTGGTACCATATAGGCCGGGGGCTGATACCTCTCCAATGTATCTATAATTTTTGATTGTTCCATGCTACTATATTATATTTTTTGGATGTTTAATGGGCTTTAATATGCTCTTTTATATTATTTTTTGGACTAACCTATTAACCGGAGGCCCAGTGCCAATTTCTGGTTTTTTGCCTATTTTAGTGTTTTGCATAAAAGGAATATCAAACGGAGTCCAAACGGAATGAAACCTTCACGAGGATCTTTCTTGGACCAAAAGCAATCCAGAAGACTTGGAGTTGAAGTCTAGGGCTCTACAAGGAAGCCACGAGGCAAGAGAGCGCGCCCCCCACCCTCATGGCCCCTCGTAGCTCCACTAACGTACTTCTTTTGCCTATATATACTCTTATACCCTAGAAACATCAGGGAGAGCCACGAAACCACGTTTCCACCGCCGCAAACTTCTATACTCGTGAGATCCCATATTGGGGCCTTTTCCGGTGATTTGCCGGAGGGGGAATCGATCATGGAGGGCTTCTACATCAAGAGCATTGCCTCTCTAATGAAGCGTGAGTAGTTTACCACAGGCCTTCGGGTCCATAGTTATTAGCTAGATGGCTTCTTCTCTCTCTTTGATTCTCAATACCATGTTCTCCTCGATGTTCTTGGAGATCTATTCAATGTAATACTCTTTTGCGGTGTGTTTGCCGAGATCCGATGAATTGTGGATTTATGAACTTGATTATCTATGTATATTATTTGGTTCTTCTCTGAATTCGTATATGCATGATTTGATATCAGACTCTTTGAATTATCAGTTTAGTTTGGCATACTAGATTGATCTTTCTTGCAATGGGAGAAGTGCTTAGCTTTGGGTTCAATCTTGCAGTGTCCTTTCCCAGTGACAGTAGGGGCAGTAAGGCACATATTGTATTGTTGCCATCGAGGATACAAATATGGGGTTTATATCATATTGCTTGAGTTTATCCCTCTACATCATGTCATCTTGCTTAATGTGTTACTCCGTTCTTATGAACTTAATACTCTAGATGCATGCTGGATATCGGTCGATGTGTGGAGTAATAGTAGTAGATGCAGAATCGTTTCGGTCTACTTGACATGGACGTGATGCCTATATTCATGATCATTGCCTAGTTGTCATCATAATTATGCACTTTTGTATCAATTGCTCGGCAGTAATTTGTTCACCCACCATAATACATGCTATATATCTTGAGAGAATCCACTAGTGAAAACTATGGCCCCCGGGTCTCTTTTCTATCATATTACATCTATTTTATTTACATCACATCTCGTTTACTATTTTGCAATCTTAACTTTCCAATCTATACAACAAAAATACCAAAAATATTTACTTTGCTATCTTTATTAGATCTCACTTTTGCGAGTGACCATGAAGGGATTGACAACCCTTTATCGCAGGGGACACGATGTTTACCCAGGTTCGAGCCCTCTTAATGGAGGTAATACCCTACTTCCTGCTTGATTGACTATGATGAATGTAGGGGTTACAAGAGTTGATCTACCTCGAGATCGTAATGGCTAAACCCTAGATGTCTAGCCTGTATGATTTTGATCTTGCCCTATGGACTAAACCCTCCGGTTTATATAGACATCAAAGGGATCTAGGGTTGTACAGAGTCGGTTACAGAGGAAAGAAAGTACATGATCAGAACGCCAAGCTTGCCATCCGTGCAAAGGGGAGTCCCATCCAGACATGGGGAAGGTTCCTCTATATTGTATCTTCATGGCCCATCAGTCCGGTCCATGTCACATAGCATGGACGCCCGAGGACACCCTAGTCCAGGACCCTCAGTAGCCCCTGGACCAGGCTTCAATGACGATATATCCGGCGTGCGAATTGTCTGCGGCATTGCAAGGTGGGTTCTCTCTTCCGAATACTCCAACATAGTTTTCCGCGAACAAGAGCTGTGTACAGCCTTGCTTAACATGTACAACCCTAAGCTATAAAAAGTAACAATACTTAAAAATATGTCATGTCCTTGGGCGATTTTTCGGGCGAGGCATTATGTCCTGGCCGGTTTAGAATTCTGAACCGTTTTACAACCTCATTCCGTATTTCAAGGCACGGCCCTTAACACGTCTTGTCAAAGCAGAGATCGTGTCCCCTTATCACGGGATTTTCTTAATGAGGGTTTGGGTTATCCAACTGTGCCATTCACAATCCCCTCAGGAATAGGCGAGATTTAAGGCTTGTGAGGGGGCGCTTGACATCCACTACCTTTATAAGAAGATAAGGGTCCGTCTTTTTACCTCACGCCTTCTTCCTCCTTTGCCCACCTTCCATTCGAGCTCCAACACCCAAGTCTTGATCCCTTCCCTCGCCACCAAGCACTCCTAGCCATGTCCGGGTCTGGAGCGCAATGCAAGTGGATGGCTTCCTCTGTTACAGAGGAGAACATCACGGAGCTCCGAGAAGCTGGGTACCTAGCCACGGACATAGTCCACCGGCTTCCTGCCAAAAAGCATATAGTTCCCACTCCAGAGCCAACAAAAGGGTAGTGTGCATCCCCCATTTCCTTCGCGGACTAGGGTTTCCCCTTCATCCTTTTGTCCGGGGTCTCATGTTCTACTATGGGCTAGATTTTCATAATCTAGCTCCAAATTTCTTCCTCAATCTCTCGGCGTTTATCATTATGTGGGCATCCCTCCGCATACCTCCCCACTTCGGCTTATGGCTCAAAGTCTTTAATGTGAAGCCAAAGGTGGTCGAGGGCCAATATGCGGAGTGTGGTGGCGCCATGGTAAGCAAGCTCCCCAAGGTCAATTGGCCAAAAGGGACCTTTGTGGAGAGCGTCAAAGGATGGCAGCAGGGGTGGTTCTATATCACGAAACCCTGCAATGCCACATGGGCTACCGCACCTGAGTTCAAATTTGGGCCTCCGATGTGGCTTACATACAGGCTTAATAGGGCCTAGATTGGGAATCACCTAACGAGGTGACAGCGCAAGAGAGCCGCAGCAAGGGCGTGATAAACAAGAAAACTAGCCTCCCCGGCGTGATTTAGGTGATGCTTTTTCGCTGGATTCTCCCCTCTCAACGCCAGTATCAATATATGTGGGAATTTGACCCGACTGGTCCTCGGACTCTACAGCGGTTCTTCGGCACGACGCACGAAGACATGTGGAAACTGCTCTTCAAGACTCAAAAAGTCATGGCCGGAGTCAACCGAAGACCGCGGCTATAACTGCGCGCGTCCAGCCTCTCTTGTAAGTTTTATGACTTTTATTTGCAATTCCAAGGAGTATTGTCGGATATCAGGTTCCGGCAAAACCCTTAAGGTTTGAACTCTGGGGTGCGCATGAAGATCTTCTCCCTACCGAAACACGCCCACAACCTCGCCGCGATTCTAAGCTAGCACGATGAACAACACATGAGACACGAGGTTTATACTGCTTTGGGCAACCATTGTGGTGTAATACCCTAATCCAGTATATGGTGTGGTGGATTGCTTCTTGGGCTGATCATGAACAGTACATAGGAAGAACAGCCTCGCGAGGAGAGGTGTTCTTGTGGTGGCGTGGTATATGGATGAACTTCCTCTTGCTATGGTGGTGGCTAGCCCTATTTATAGAGGCCTTGGTCCTCTTCCCAAATATTGAGCGGGAAGGGAGCCAACAACGGACATTTTGAAAGGGGACAGCTAGTACAAGCTATCCTGACTAAAGGTGGTCTTCGACTGCCAAAGACACTGGTGATGACGCCATCTTGGGCTCTAAGATGACCTCCGTCCTGCCGCTCTTCTGGTCTTGGTCTCGTTGCACCGATATGGAAACCTTTGACCGATGCCTCGGTACTCCGCGCCTGCGCTTTCCCCCTTTGCACCAAAGAGGAAACGAGGACACTGCGCAGGCTGGCGCCCGCCTGTTCTTGATCGTCATGGGTTGTGTCATGAGCACCTCGCGAGGTACACCTCACCTTGATCTCTCCGCCTCTTCGCGAGCCTGCCTGGTGAGGCCGCCCCTGAGGAGGCCTTGAGTCGTCCGCCCCGCGAGGCTTGGCCCCTCGCGAGGGTCTTGAGTGCTTGCTGATGAAGATGGGCCGCACTAGGACACTGGTTGAGCCACGCTGCAGGCCGTAGGCAGGCAAGTCTGGGGACCCCCGTTCCCAGAACGCCGCCAGTAGCCCCCGGGCCCAAGGCGTGCTCGTACTTGGCTTAGCAGCGAAGCCAAAGGGCAAGTGCAGAGCACCGCGGGCCCCAACAGCCTGCGGCCTCGGGCGATGCATGGCGACTTGACTAGACGTGGGCGTCTCCGATTCCCCACGCTGCCTCGGCAACTGCCCTATTTGACGAGTCCCTGCTGCATGCAAAAAGAGTCATCATTACCTGTGATTGTGGAGGCCGACGGTTGGCCTCCCTTGGGCTATAAATACGGAGGGGCGAAAGCCCCCGTTGCACATCTCCCCTCGGCCCGCCTGCTTCTTCTTCCTCCTCACTCCGGTTGCTTGCAGCGTCCCATGGCGCCCGTGAAGAGGTTCTTGACCGCGGAGAAGGGGAAGGCTCGCCATGAAGGGCCTGGCTCTCCTCCGCCCAAGAGCAGCCGCGGTCATCCCCGCAAGCATCTCGTTACTCCCGTCGCGGCTTCTCGTGGTCGCAGTGGTGGCCCTTCACGTGGTGGTGGCTACCCATATCGAGGCAGCCCAGTCGGTGGAGGGAGGTGTGCCGTGGCTATGCAGCCTCCCCGGCCGCGCTTCCATTCGGAAGAGGTGCTGCCGGAGTTTGTTGTGTGGTCAGACAAACCGGCCGGCAACTGGCTCCAGCTCTCCCACTTCTTCGCTGGCGAACTGCCGGCCGCTGGCCCCGGCGGGCTCTGGCTGCAGGCAAACGGCTGCTGTAGCAGGGCCTCTTGGGTCGCGGTGGAGATCTTCGTCTCCGGGAACGTGGCCCTGGCCCGCGGCTGGCAGACGTTTGCCCGCGCGCATGGCCTGGGCCGGCGGTGCACTCTCCACTTCAAGTACGATGGTCACGCGACCCTCTACGTGAGGGTGTTTGGAGAAGATGGCCGCCGTGTTGGGTGCTGCCCTGAAGATGTTGACAACGACAGGATGCTGGGCCTTGGCGACGGCTGTGTCAAGGGCGAAGGCGAACCCGCTACCGGTGGCGGCCACAGCTCGTCGAGCTTCAGCGGCTCCTCCGACGATGACAGCTCCTCCAGCGGTGGCAGTGACTAGCCACCATGTCGCCGCGCCCGCTTCGAGGGTGGTAGCGGGTCATCCCGGCGCCACGCCCCGGTGAAGCGCGAGGCGGAGTCTAATTGAGCTCAGGAGGATGACGCAGATCCCTTCTCGCGAGCTGCGCGCTGTTTTTATTTTGTTTTTCTCCTTTCCTGCATTGAGAGAGAGAGAGAGAAGTATGGAGCCCCGTGGGGGCGTGCAACAGACTATGATCCCCTAATTATCGTGCTACATTCATTGTCCATGTGCTGTGTTATGGTGTCGTGGTCATGTGCCCGCGTGTAGGAACAACTTAGCTCGGGATGTTTGCAGTGGCTTCGGTCTTGTAAGGTGCCTGTTTGAGGCCTTGCCGGGCGGCTTAAGAGCTGCAAAAATCAGTTTGGGGAATCATTTCCGAACCATGGTCGCGAGGGTTGCCAGCAATGGCCCCGTGCTTTGTGTCGCGGTGCCCGAGGGGCATGGACCGGGAGGGGTGCTCCCTCTATGAACTTGAATGAGAGGGCCTCGCAAAAATCAGTAGAAGAAGGCTCACGAGGGCGCCCGCGCAGCCCCCTCGCGAGGCTTGCGAGAGAAAGGGCGAGCCAGACAAAAGACGAAAACAAAGAACAGGGGCAGAAGACGGCAAACAACACTAGAAGAAACTTCAACAAAGGTTCAAACAAGGGAGGACAAGCCAACTGCAGAAAGAAAATGAAAAGCCGCGTCCGGCACCTAGTCTAGTCTTCGATGTCTTCGCACTAGCACGGAGCTAAGTGCTGCAACTCGGCATGGGCCGGAGCTGCTACGTCTTGAGTGTGCATTGGTTTTCCTTGAAGAGGAAAGGGTGATGCAGGAATAGTAGCGTAAGTATTTCCCTCAGTTTTTGAGAACCAAGGTATCAATCCAGTAGGAGGCTCCTCAAAAGTCCCACGCACCTACACAAACAAACAAAGAACTTGCAACCAACGCAATAAAGGGGTTGTCAATCCCTTCACGGCCACTTGCGAAAGTGAGATCTGATAGAAATAGTATGATAAGATAAATATATTTTTGGTATTTTATCATATATATTGGAAAAGTAAAGATGCAAACAAAAGTAAATTGAAAGCTTATATGATAAAAGATAGACCCGAGGGCCATAGGTTTCCTTAGTGGCTTCTCTCAAGATAGCATAAGTATTACGGTGGGTGAACAAATTATTGTCGAGCAATTGATAGAAAAGCGAATAATTATGAGATTATCTAGGCATGATCATGTATATAGGCATCACGTCCAAAACAAGTAGACTGACTCCTGCCTGCATCTACTACTATTACTCCACACATCGACCGCTATCCATCATGCATCTAGAGTACTAAGTTCATAAGAACAGAGTAACGCATTAAGAAAGATGACATGATGTATAGGGATAAATTCATGCAATATGATATAAACCCCATCTTTTTATCCTCGATGGCAACAATACAATACGTGCCTTGCAACCCCTATTGTCACTGGGTAAGGACACCACAAGATTGAACCCAAAGCTAAGCACTTCTCCCATGGCAAGAAAGATCAATCTAGTAGGCCAAACCAAACTAATAATTCGAAGAGACTTGCAAAGATAACTCAATCATACAAAAAAGAATTCAGAGGAGATTCAAATATTTCTCATAGATAAACTTGATCATAAACCCACAATTCATTGGATCTCGACAAACACACCGCAAAAAGAGTTATATCAAATAGATCTCCACAGGAGAGGGGGAGAACATGGTATTGAGATCCAAAAAGAGAGAAGAAGCAATCTAGCTAATAACTATGGACCCGAAGGTCTGAGGTAAACTACTCAACACTCATCGGAGGGGCTATGGTGTTGATGTAGAAGCCCCCCATGGTCGATTCCCCCTACGGCGGAGCGCCGGCGAATGCTCCAAGATGGGATCTCATGGATACAGAAGGTTACAGCGGTGGAAATTGTTTTTCGTTGGCTCCCTGGATGTTTTCGGGGTACGTGGGTATATATAGGAGAAAGAAGTAGGTCGGTGGCCGCCCGAGGGGCCCATGAGACAGGGGGCGCGCCCTGTAGGGGTGGGCGCACCCTCCACCCTCATGGCCTCCTCGATCGCTTCTTGACTTGCACTCCAAGTCCTCTAGATCATGTTCGTTCCAAAAATCACGCTCCCGAAGGTTTCATTCCATTTGGACTCCATTTGATATTCTTTTCTTCGAAATACTGAAATAGGAAAAAAACAGCAATACGGGTTGGGCCTCTGGTTAGTAGGTTAGTCCCAAAAATGATATAAATGTGTAAAATAAAGCCCATAAACATCCAAAATGGGTAATATAATAGCATGGAACAATCAAAAATTATAGATACGTTGGAGACGTATCAAGCATCCCCAAACTTAATTCCTGCTCGTCCTCGAGTAGGTAAATGATAAAAACAGAATTTTTGATGTGGAATGCTACCTAGCATACTTGTCAATGTAATTTTGTTTATTGTGGCATGAATGTTCAGATCCAAATGATTCAAAATAAAAGTTCATATTGACAAAAGAAATAGTAATACTTCAAGTATACTAATAAAAGCAATCACGTCTTCTCAAAATAACATGGCTAAAGAAAGTTCATCCCTACAAAATCATATACTTAGGCTATGCTTCATTTTCGTCACACAAAAATGTTCCCAAATTCTACAACCCCGATGACAATCCAGGCAATTGTTTCGTACTTAAATAATCTCAAACTTTTTCAACTTTCACGCAATACATGAGTGTGAGCCATGGATATAGCACTATGGGTGGAAGAGAATATGATGATTGTGTGGAGAAGACAAAAAAGGAGAAAGTCTCACATTGACGAGGATAATCAATGGGCTATGGAGATGCCCATCAATTGATGTCAACATGAGGAGTAGGGATTGCCATGCAATAGATGCACTAGAGCTATAAATGAATGAAAGCTCAACAAAAGAAAACTAGTGGGTGTGCATCCAACTTGCTTGCTCACGGAGACCTAGGGCATTTTGAGGAAGCCCATCGTAGGAATATACAAGCCAGGTTCTATAATGCAAAATTCCCACTAGTATATGAAAGTGACATCATATGAGACTCACTATATGAAGAACATGGTGCTACTTTGAAGCACAATATATGAGACGCACTATATGAAGGACATGGTGCTACTATGAAGCACAAGTGTGGAAAAGAGATAGTAACATTGCCCCTTTTTTATTTTCTTTTTTCCTTTTTTTATTTTTTTATTTTTTTTCTTTTTTTTGTCCTTTCTTTTGTTTTCTTTTGGCCTTTCTTTTTTTTCTTTTTTTCTTTTTTTTCTTTGGGGACAATGCTCTAATAATGGATCATCACACTTTTATTGATTTACAACATATCAATTACAACTCGAAACTAGAACAAGATATGACTCTATATGAATGCCTCCGGCGGTGTACCGGGATGGTGCAATGAATCAAGAGTGACATGTATGAAAAATTATGCATGGTGGCTTTGCCACAAATACGATGTCAACTACATGATCATGCAATGGCCATATGACAAAAGTAATGCGTGTCATGATGATAAACGGAACGGTGGAAAGTTGCATGGCAATATATCTCCGAATGGCTATGGAAATGCCATAATAGGTAGGTATGGTGGCTGTTTTGAGGAAGATATAAGGAGGTTTATGTGTGATAGAGTGTATCATATCATGGGGTTTGGATGCACCGGCGAAGTTTGCACCAACTCTCAAGGTGAGAAAGGGCAATGCACGGTACCGAAGAGGCTAGCAATGATGGAATGGTAAAAGTGCGTATAATCCATGGACTCAACATTAGTCAAAAGAACTCATATACTTATCGCAAAAATTTAGAAGTCATCAAAAACCAAGCACTACGCACATGCTCCTAGGGGGATAGATTGGTTGGAAAAGACCATGGCTCGTCCCTGACCGCCACTCATAAGGATGCACAATCCAAGGACACTTCATGTTTCAAATTTGTTACACAACTTTAACCATACGTGCATGCTAAGGACTTGCTAACTTCAACAAAAGCATCCTTTAAATTCATAATCACCCAACTAGAATGACTTTAATATCACTACCTCCATATCTCAAAACAATTATCAAGTATCAAATTGATCATAGCATCCAATTCACTTCCTATGATAATTTTTATTATACCCAACTTGGATGCCTACCATTCTAGGACCAATTTTATAACCATAGAAAATACCATGATGTTCTAAGAGACTCTCAAAACAATATAAGTGAAGCATGAGAGACTAGCAATTTCTACAAAATTAAGCCACCGCCGTGCTCTAAAAGATATAAGTGAAGCACTAGAGCAAAAACAATCTAGCTCAAAAGATATAAGTGAAGCACATAGAGTATTCTAATAAATTTCAAATTAAGTGGGCTTCTCCCAAAAGGTGTGTACAGCAAGAATGATTGTGGAAAACTAAAAAGCAAATACTAATATCATACACGACGCTCCAAGCAAAACACATATCATGTGGCGAATAAAAATATAGCTCCAAGTAAAGTTACCAATGAACGAAGACGAAAGAGGGGATGCCTTCCGGGGGCATCCCCAAACTTAGGCTTTTGGATATTCTTGAATATCTTGGGGTGCCATGGTGTGACGCCCCCGATTCAATCATACACTTATCATGCACGCAAACGTGTATGATCAAGATCAGGGACTCACGGGAAGATATCACAACACAACTCTAAAAACATAAATAAGTCATACAAGCATCATATTACAAACCAGGGGCCTCGAGGGCTCGAATACAAGTGGTCGATCATAGACGAGTCAGCGGAAGCAACAATATCTGAGTACATACATAAGTTAAACAAGTTGCCATAAGATGGCTAGCACAAACTGGGATACAGATCGAAAGAGGGGCAGGCCTCCTGCCTGGGATCCTCCTAACTACTCCTGGTCGTCGTCAGCAGCCTGCACGTAGTAGTAGGCACCTCCAGTGTAGTAGGCGTCGTCGACGGTGGCGTCTGGCTCCTGGGCTCCAAGGAATGGTTGCGGCATCCGAGAAGAAGAGGAAAACGGGGGAAAAGAGGGAGCAAAGCAACGTGAGTACTCATCCAAAGTACTCGCAAGCAAGGAGCTACACTACATATGCATGGGTATATGTGTAAGGAGGCCATATCAGTGGACTAAACTGCAGAATGCCAGAATAAGAGGGGGATAGCTAGTTCTATCGAAGACTATGCTTCTGGCAGCCTCCGTCTTGCAGCATGTAGAAGAGAGTAGATTGAAGTCCTCCAAGTAGCAACGCATAGCATAATCCTACCCGGCAATCCTCCCCTTGTCGCCCTGTGGAAAAGCGATCACCGGGTTGTCTGTGGAACTTGTCTGGGTGTGTTTTATTAAATATCCGATTCTAGTTGTCATAAGGTCAAGGTACAACTCCGGGTCGTCCTTTTACCAAGGGACACGGCTATTCGAATAGATAAACTTCCCTGCGGGGGTGCACCACATAACCCAACACGCTCGATCCCATTTGGCCGGACACACTTTCCTGGGTCATGCCCGGCCTCGGAAGATCAACACGTCGCAGCCCCACCTAGGCACAATAGAGAGGTCAGCACGCCGGTCTAACTCCTATAGCGCAGGGGTCTGGGCCCATCGCCCATTGCACACCTGCATGTTTCGAGGGCAGCCGAAAGCAGTCCTAGTGTCGGTGTCAAAACCGGCGGATCTCGGGTAGGGGGTCCCGAACTGTGCGTCTAGGCGGATGGTAACAGGAGACAAGGGACACGATGTTTTACCCAGGTTCGGGCCCTCTTGATGGAGGTAAAACCCTACGTCCTTCTTGATTGATATTGATATTGTGGATGTTTACAAGAGTGGATCTACCACGAGATCAAGGAGGCTAAACCCTAGAAGCTAGCCTATGGTATGATTGTAAGGGTTGTTGTTGTCCTACGGACTAGAGCCATCCGGTTTATATAGACACCGGAGAGGGCTAGGGTTACATAGAGTCGGTTACAATGGTAGGAGATCTACATATCCGTATCGCCAAGCTTGCCTTCCACGCCAAGGAAAGTCCCATCCGGACACGAGGCGAAGTCTTCAATCTTGTATCTTCATAGTCTTGGAGTCCGGTCGATGATGATAGTCCGGCTGATGATAGTTCGGCTGATGATGGTAGTCCGGCTATCCGGACACCCCCTAATCCAGGACTCCCTCAGTAGCCCCTGAACCAGGCTTCAATGACGATAAGTCCGGCGCGTATATTGCTTGGCATTGCAAGGCGGGTTCCTCCTCCGAATGATAGAAGATTGTGAACACCAGGATAGTGTCTGGCTCTGCAAAATAAATTCCACATTCCACCGTAGAGAGAATAATATATACAAAAGTTCAATCTGCTGACATTTTTTGTGGCATGACGTCACGCCACTACCAAGCCATTACTTGAATCGTTTTTTACTCTACCACCTCAGCGCATTTAGCGAAGCGGTTTCCTTGGCACGTCTTGTCGAAGCAGAGATTGTGTTCCCCCTTAATCCAGGATTCTCATCAATACGGACGTGGGTAACCCAACCGCGCCATTGATGGTGACTCTTGGGGGATAAGCGAGTTTTACCAGGCCGGTGGGGGACGCGTAGACTTCGCCCGCCCATATAAGGGATAAGGATTCACCTTTTCACCTATGCCTTCTTCCTCCTTTGCTTATCCATCTCCGCGCACTCGAGCTCCAGCGCCCAAGCCCGCACATCTCGTCTCAACCTTCCCTAGTTATGTCTGGATCGGGAGGCAAGTGGATGACCTCCTCCATTATGGAGGAGCACATTGAAAGACTACGCAGCGCCGGCTACCTGTCCGGCGACATCGCGCACCGGCTGCCCCGACGAGGGGCAGCTCGTCCCCACCCCCAGGCCCCATGAGAGGGTCATTTTTCTTCCCCACTTCCTCCGCGGACTGGGTTTTCCACTTCACCCCTTTGTCCGGGGGCTCATGTTCTACTACGGCCTGGATTTCCATGATCTGGCGCCGAACTTCATCCTCAACATCTCGGCGTTTATCGTCGTGTGCGAGGCCTTCCTCTGCATCCAGCCCCACTTCGGCTTGTGGCTCAAGACCTTCAATGTCAAGCCAAAGGTAGTGAAGGGCACTCAAGCAGAGTGCGGAGGCGCCATGTTGGGCAAGATGCCCAATGTCCTTTGGTTCGAAGGGGCCTTCGTGGAATCCGTCAAGGGGTGGCAATCGGGTTGGTTCTATATCACCGAGTCGCGCGACCCTAAGTGGGCGGCGGCCCCCGAGTTCAGATCTGGTATCCCCATGCAGCTCACCTCCTGGAAAGAGAAGGGCTTGCTGCGGGGTAGTTCGGAGGAGGTGACGGGACTCCAAGCCTGTATCCAGAAGCTGGTGAAGAAGCTCAGGCTGGTTAACGTGGTCCAAGTCATGCTCGTCCGCCGGATTCTCCCATGCCAAGAGCGGGCATTCAATCTGTGGGAGTTCAATCCTGAACAGCACCAGGCGCTAAGCGGGCTCTTCGACACGACGTATGAAGGCACCTGGAGGGTGCTGTTTAAGGGCCGAAGCCCCCGCATCCGCGACTGAAGATCGCGGATTTCGCTCGCAGCGCCAAGACGACGAGGTAAGTGATTCTACCCCTTTACAGGACACTTGCTTTTCATAGTTTGACTCTATGCGGGTTTTAATTTCCCCTTTTCCTTTGACAGGACTAGATGAGGAAGGCGGAGAAGATTATCTGCCCGGCTCCTATCCCAGAAAACCCAGTAGACGCCCGTCTAGCGAGGCTGCTGGTTCCGGCACCGCACGTGGTGCCGGATAGGAAGGCCAAGAAAGAGGCCACGGGTGCTCGAAAGAGTTCCCGTTTTCAGGTGTTCGACGACTCCGGGGCGGACTCCTCCCCCGAAAACGAGGAGGAGAAAGAGGACTCTCTCCCAGAGGAGGGAGAGAGGAAGAGGAAGGCTTCCCCAACAGGGTAGGCCGAAGGGTCCAAGAGGGGAAGGACTATTCCCCCGGACAGCTCCGCCAACATCAATGTTGGCGAGGAAGAATGGCCTTCAAGGGCCAGGCCTCCGGCGAGATCGTAAGTATCCGGATTCCTGAATGATTTATAATTTCTTTTTTTGCGTCACATAGTGTCATTCTGATGCCGCATGTTGCCTGTAGTCCGGCCAATGATGATCTCCCTGCTTCATCGAGCGGGTCGTTGGCTCTGTCGGATGTAGACTCCATCCCGACCGCCTTCACCCCTCGCGACACCAAGGACGCCGAGGTGGGATCCCAAGAAGGGACCCATCAGGGGGAGGCTCCGGAGGCGCCACAAGGCAGCCTCCCGGACTTTGCGCCGGACTCCACATCAGAACCCGCAGTGGTTCCGGAGTCCGGCCGGCGGCCCCTTCGCACGAAGAGCAAGACCGTGACGCCGGCGGCTTCCGTCCAACCGGAGGCGCCGGACAATTTGTTGGAGGCGCTCCAGAGCGCTTCCATCGAGGAAGAACACCGCACTATTATGAGTGCGGTGATTCATAAGGTACAACTCGCCAAGAGCGGGCTAACCGAAGCCTGCAGTAGCCTTCTATCAGGCTTTGAGGTAAGAAGTTAAAAATATGCAATGTAATACCGCATAGACAGTAGCCCCTGATGCTCGGTTCGATGTTCGGAAAGAAAAGCCGGACTGAGGATCTGAAAAAAAGAAGATATACGCAGGGTTGCTAAAAAATTATGTCAATATGGGTTGCAGGCTGCGCTGCTGACCTCTGCCGCACTGACTGTGGAGGTCGGTGCTTTGAAGCAGCTCCAGGACAAAGAAGGTGAGTAACACCACTTTGAACTTGTACCTTACAGAAAAGGATTTAGGTTGCAACAAAAAATAACAAGGATAACATGGGTACTGCAGGGGCCACGAACGAAGTGGCGACCCTGAAGGAGGCCGTGTCTGCGGCCGAACGCAATGCGGCCGCGGAACGGGCAGAGCAAGAAAAGCAGGAGGCGCGGGTGGCGGTGGTTCAGCAAGAGCTCCAGGCTCTCATGGAAAAGCATGAGAGTTTGGAGCGTGACTCAAAGACTCGAGAGTCCGAGCTTGCCTCGGCTCTCGAAAGTGCCAAGACTGCCAAGGCCGATGCCCATAAGTCCCTTTAGGAGATTGAGTTGGTGAGGAAGATAGCGGCAGGTAAGGCATTTTTCATACAAAGCAAGCATGTGAATGTAAATTACGTGTTACTTACCCGAATTCAGAGCTCTCCAGGGGCGTTTGCAGATCTGCCTCGCAGCGTGTATGATGCCGCCGCATTCTACTGAGCCGAGGAGGGGAG
The DNA here is from genome assembly GCF_002162155.2 of Triticum dicoccoides. Lineage (NCBI taxonomy): Eukaryota > Viridiplantae > Streptophyta > Magnoliopsida > Poales > Poaceae > Triticum > Triticum dicoccoides. The sequence continues at coordinate 338,030,142 of NC_041387.1, read as the reverse complement.
CTCGACGGAGAAGGTCTTCTGGTCTCAGTATGCTGAGGCCGGCCATCCGGTGCCCCCTAGCGACCAGCTGAAGCAGCTGGTCGAGCTCCACAAGGCGGCCGAGTAGGCCATGAAGGGCCTCATAGTCCGGCTGTGGCCTGGAGAGGCCATGCCTGGGAGCTACTTCGGCCTCGTGCGACGGTTGGTGGATGCGTGCCCCTGGGTGGAGGTTATCAAGCGCTCCGCCTGTATTGAAGGTGCTCGTCGGGCCCTTGCCCGCGCAAAGGTGCATTGGGGCAAGCTGGATGCGGAGAAGCTAATCACTGACGCGCCACCAGTGGGCAAGGAATATCGTACGCCCGAGATGTACTATAAGACTGTTCTGAAGGGTGCCCGCAAGATTGCGGATGAGTGCCCCAGGGATGTAATTATTGAGTAAATTCGCAATGTGTTATCCTGTGCGCTGAAAACTTTGTTCATATGCGCTAAGCAACGCTTGTTAATTTAAAATATTACCTTCTGTGCAGCCGTTTATTAAATCTGAGAGATCGCAAGTCGTCGGCTTCAGCCCCCATGCCACGAGTGCTGGGGTGTTCGAGATAAACTTGAGCGCTCTTGTTCCCATTTTTGGGTCCATCTAGGGAGGCGCTCAACACAACGAACAAGGCAACCGGACTTATAGTGCTTGAACACTCTCACTTAGCCATAGAATTCTATAATTTTAAATTTCGGCGAAGCCCCTAGTATTCGGAAGACCGAATTCGGGGCGCTATCCACTCCTTCGTCGGACATTATCCGGAACTTCGCTCGAAGCGGCGTAGGTCTTTAAGGACCCGAAAAGACCTCTCGAACATCGACCAGTCTGTCGCCTTATCATGACAGTCATTTTTAGCTTTCTCCACTGAGGCGTTAACCCGGCTCAACCGGGGCGCAATCGCAGTGGTTCTCCCAGTGCTACCTTAGCCGATAGAACGGAACGTAAGGTGCCAAACTTGGGAGCCGGGCAAACCCAACTATTGACCCAAGACATGATTCGGAGCCGATTCATATAATGCTATAAGTTCGGGGTGCCGCACTTGTGAAAGTGTGCGGACTTTATCACACCATAATGCGGGGAACATAAGCCCCTGGTGTATTTGGCCGTACCAAAATGTACGGATGCGACATGTTGTAAATGAACATATATATATAATGTAATGCAATTATGGGCAAAAAGTGCTGCATTTTATTCGAGAAGATATGCTATGAGTGCGGAATGATACAAATAGTGCGGAAAGCAAGGGATTGGACGAATTAAAGGCGTCTCCCTCCAGGGGTAGGCCGCGGAATGGTGTATTTAACAAATTTTAATGCTCGTAATGGAGACCACCTAAGTGTTCATCGCAGCCTTTGTCCCTCCCTGGCTGTTGCATCATGAGTTCGGCAGGTTCGCCGCCGGACAGAGTTCTGTATAAAAAAGAGAGAAATAAAAGATAAAAAGAGCGACACACTTGGGAGCCCCTGGTGTGGTCGAACCGCACTCTGGGTCTGTTGTGGTTGTGCCTCTCCCCCTATGCCCATGGTATCTCCAGGGCGTAATTATGTACACGGAGAGTTTGTCTTACAATTGTGCGAGGGCTGGGGTTGAGGCCGCATTGCTACGCGTGCTCGGAACATGCCAGGTGGTCTTGGTTGATGTTGCTCCGGGCGCGTTTGGCCGTGTCCGGTCGTTTAACGGCCGAACTCGAAAATTGCCTTAAAAGGCTGCTCTGTACTTCTGCCGCGAGAGCCGCTGTATGTTCCTCCGTTCGGAGGGAGCGTTCCGTGTTTCCATTGACCGTGATGACTCCACGAGGGCCTCGCATCTTGAGCTTAAGGTATGCATAATGCGGCACCGCGTTGAATTTTGCGAGCGCGGTTCGTCCGAGCAAAGCGTGATAGCCACTGCGGAACGGGACTATGTCGAAGATTAACTCCTCGCTTCGGAAATTATCCGGGGATCCGAAGACCACTTCCAGTGTGACTGAGCCTATACAACTGGCCTCGACACCTGGTATGATGCCTTTGAAGGTTGTCTTTGTAGGTTTAATCCTTGAAGGGTCTATGCCCATCTTGCGCACTGTATCCTGATAAAGCAGGTTCAGGCTACTGCCGCCGTCCATCAGGACTCTCGTGAGGTGAAATCCATCGACGGTTGGGTCTAAAACCAATGCGGCGAATCCGCCATGGCGGATACTGGTCGGATGGTCTCTTCGATCGAAAGTGATCGGGCAAGAGGACCATGGGTTGAATTTTGGGGCGACTGGCTCCATCGCGTATACGTCCCTTAGTGCACACTTCCGCTCCCTCTTCGGGATATGCGTTGCGTATATCATGTTTACCGTCCGAACTTGAGGGGGGAATCCCTTTTGTCCTCTGTTGTTCGACGGCCGGGTCTCTTCCTCGTCATCGCTGTGTAGCCCCTTGTCATTATTTTCGGCGATTAATTTGCCTGCCTGCTTGAATACCCAACAATCTCTGTTGGTGTGGTTAGTTGGCTTTTCGGGGGTTCCATGTATTTGACAGGAGCGGTCGAGTATTCGGTCCAAATGGGACGGGCCCGGAGTGGTTCTTTTGAATGGCTTCTTCCGTTGACCGGGCTTGGAGCCTCGGAATCCATCGTTGACTGCTGTATCCTCATTGCTGTCGCCGTTAATGCGACGTTTGTTTTTGTTTTGACGCGACCTGCCATTGCGGTCCTTGGTATCCGGACTGCCAGCGTTTTTGCTGAGGTTGTTGCTGCGAGCTAGCCAGCTATCCTCTCCCGCACAGAAGCGGGTCATGAGTGATGTGAGGGCTGCCATGGATTTCGGCTTTTCCTGTCCTAGGTGCCGGGCCAGCCACTCATCACGGATGTTATGTTTGAAGGCAGCGAGGGCCTCTGCATCTGGACAGTCAATGATTTGATTTTTCTTTGTTAAGAACCGTGTCCAGAATTGCCTGGCCGATTCGTCTGGCTGCTGGATTATGTGGCTTAGGTCATCTGCGTCCGGTGGTCGCACATACGTGCCCTGGAAGTTGTCGAGGAATGCGGCTTCCAGGTCTTCCCAACATCCAATTGACTCTGCGGGCAGGCTGTTAAGCCAATGCCGAGCTAGTCCTTCAAGATTGAGCGGGTGATATTTGATGGTGTGAAGATCGTCGCCGCGGGCCATATGTATATGGAGGAGATAATCCTCAATCCAGACCGCGGGGTCTGTTGTGCCATCGTAGGATTCGATATTAACGGGATTAAACCCTTCAGGGATTTGATGATCCATTACTTCGTCAGTGAAGCATAGTGGTTGTGCGGCGCCTCTGTATTGAGCAATATCGTGATGTAGCTCGAGAGAGCGTTGTCTGCTGTGTTCGGCCCGGCCGGAGTAGTTGTATCCGGCGCGACGGCATTCGTCGTGGGTCTTGGGGCGCCCACGTGGTCCATAGATAGATCTGGATTGTCTTGCCTTGTCCTCCAATATATCCCGCAAGTCCGGTGCGTTCCCCCGTGGCTTCATGCTTTTTGAGCGATGCCGGGATACGGTTTTGGTGGAGGGCTTGCATGCCTCTCTGTCGCGGCCACGAGGTGGTCGGTCTGCCGTATTGTGCACTGGTGATGCAGGTTTGTACACTTCCTCCTTTAGTCGGGGGAGCAACTTGCGTTTTGGGTAACTTTTGGAGGGGCGTTCGAGTTCATACCCTTCGGCCGCGAGGACCTCGGTCCTCTGTCGGCTAGTAGGTCTTGATCAGCTTGAAGTTGTTGCTGCTTTTTCCTTAGGCTGATTGCCGTGGCCATTAGCCTGCGTCTGAAACGCTCTTGTTCGATGGGATCCTCAGGCACGACGAATTCGTCGTCGTCGAGGCTTACCTCGTCTCCGGAGGGAGGTAAGTAATTATCATCCTCGACCTCTTCGTCTGCCGCCCTCTCGTGAGGGCTTGCTTCTGCCTCCTCCTGTGCTGGATCGTGCTGGAGGGGGTTGTCTTCGGCACTTTCTGGGGTGTTATTATCTCCTGTGCCAGAATCTCCATTCTTGCTGTGGCTGGATTTAGAGCGGCGCCGCTAACGTCGGCGCTTAGGATGTTTCTTTAAGGAATCAGCCTTCGTTGCTTCTTCACCGTCCCCATCTTCTGGGGTGTCCACCATGTATATGTCGTATGACGAGGTGGTCTTCCAGTGTCCTGTAGGCACAGGTTCTTGATAGTCTCCGGCATCGTCGTCCATACCGTCGATGTCTTCGGAGTCGTAGTCGAGTACGTTGGTTAGATCGTCGACGGTGGCTACGAAGTGGGTGGTGGGTGGGCCCTGAATTTCTTCGTCGTCCGCATCCCAACCATCCTGGCCGTAGTTCGGCCAGGGCTCTCCGAATAGCGAGAGATGCTTCAGCGAATTTAAGATATCGCCGAAGGGTGAGTGCTGAAAGATGTCCGCAGCGGTCAATTCCATGATCGGCGCCCAGTCGGATTCGACCGGTAGGGGCGCAGGAGGTTCAGAGTCCGGAAGAGAGTCCGGCACCTTGGAGTCATGAGCTTTATGCGGGACAAGGTAAGTGTTCGGCTCCATCGCCGTAGAAGTTGCAGCTCCCGAGGCGGTCTCCAGCCATCCGTCCTCGATCTGAGCGATCGGCTCCGAACTATGGGTCAGAGCGGATTCATGTGCGGCCTCCAGGGTGCCGTCCGGCGGCAGAGTTAGGTCATGCCCATCGTGACAGCGCGGCACGCTCGGCTGTGGCTCAGATCCATCGATGATCAAGTCCCCGTGGATATCGGCCATGAAGTTTAGGCTTCCAAACCTGACCTGACGGCTAGGGGCGTAGCTTTCGATCTGCTCCAGATGGCCAAGTGAGCTGGCCTGCAGTGCGAAGCCGCCGAATACGAAGATCTGTCCAGGGAGAAAAGTCTCACCCAGGACTGCGTCGTTGTCAATTGAAGAGGCCATCAAGCCTATCGGTGACGACACAGAGGAACTCTCAATGAAAGCACCAATGTCAGTGTCAGAACCGGTGGATCTCGGGTAGGGGGTACCGAACTGTGCGTCTAGGCGAATGGTAACAGGAGACAAGGGACACGATGTTTTAGCCAGGTTCGGGCCCTCTTGATGGAGGTAAAACCCTACGTCCTGCTTGATTGATATTGATATTATGGATGTTTACAAGAGTGGATCTACCACGAGATCAAGGAGGCTAAACCCTAGAAGCTAGCCTATGGTATGATTGTAAGGGTTGTTGTTGTCCTACGGACTAGAGCCATCCGGTTTATATAGACACCAGAGAGGGCTAGGGTTACATAGAGTCGGTTACAATGGTAGGAGATCTACATATCCGTATCGCCAAGCTTGCCTTCCACGCCAAGGAAAGTCCCATCCGGACACGGGGCGAAGTCTTCAATCTTGTATCTTCATAGTCATGGAGTCCGGTCGATGATGATAGTCCAGCCGATGATAGTTCGGCTGATGATGGTAGTCCGGCTATCCGGACACCCCCTAATCCAGGACTCCCTCACCTAGCATCCCTAATACAAGAGCAGGCGTTCTAGTCCAATCCGGCGCGCGCCGCTCAGTCGCTGACGTCAAGAAGGCTTCGGCTGATACCACGACGTCGAGTGCCCATAACTGTTCCCGCGTAGTTGATTAGTGCGTATAGGCCAGTGGCCAAACTCAGATCAAATACCAAGATCTCGTTAAGCATGTTATTATGAAGTAATCGTGAACGCCAACCAGGGCCAGGCCCACCTCTCGCCTAGGTGGTCTCAACCTGCCCTGTCGCTCCGCCTCAAAGTAACAGTCGGGGGCCGTCGGGAACCCAGGCCCACCTCTACCGGGATGGAGCCACCTGTCCTTCCAGCCCCCACATCGAAATCACTTGCGGGTACTCAACGACTCGACCCGACTTTAATCACCATCTGTATAGTATGTATGTATAGTATAGTATATACCCGTGATCACCTCCCGAGTGATCACGGCCCAATAGTATAGCAAGGCAGACTGACAAGAATGTAGGGCCAATGATGATAAACTAGCATCCTATACTAAGCATTTAGGATTGCGGGTAAGGTATAAACGACTGTAGCAACAATCAAGGCTATGCAACAGAATAGGAGTAACCGAACAGTAACATGCTACACTACTCTAATGCAAGTAGTAGAGAGAAGAATAGGCGATATCTGGTGATCAAGGGGCGGGGGCTTGCCTGGTTGCCCTGGCAAGAAGGAGGGGTCGTCAACTCCGTAGTCGAACTGGGGTCGTCGGCAGTCTTGGGGTCTACCGGAAAGAAGTAACAGAGGGGGAACACAATAAATAGCAAAGCAATCAAAGCATCACAAAGCGTAGCATGGCAATACACGGTGTTAGGTGTGCCCTAACGCGGTAGTAGGTGATACCAACGAAGGGGGAAACATCCGGAAAAGTATCCCAGGTGTTTCGCATTTTCGGATAGATGAACCGGAGGGGGAAATTTGTGTGTTTGCTATGCTAGGGATGTGTGGCGGTCGAACAGGCTGCGTATCCGGATTCGTCTCGTCGTTCTGAGCAACTTTCATGTATAAAGTTTTTTCATCTGAGTTACGGATTATTTTATATTAATTTTCAAAGTTTTAAATCATTTTCTGAATTTCTGGAATTTACGAAACTCGAAATTATATTAAATACTAAATGTTGCGGGTACACATATGTGTACCTAGAAATGCGCAACAGAGGCTGACATGTGGACCCAGTTGACTGGGTCAACTGCCCAGTCAGCAGAGGCTGACTGGTGGGGCCAGGGAGCTTAGTCAGCAGGCTGACTGGACCCAATTATCAGTTTGAACAGTAACAGGGGGCCCCACATGGCATTGACTGTAGTTTATAAACCAGTTTTATTTATCTATGAACGTCCAGATTAATTAACCATGGGCTCCATTAGTCATAGGCACAAGGGGGTAATTAGTAGTGTTATTAGTGGCTAATCAGTGGATTAGCCGGTAGCTAAACAGCAACGGCCACCATGTGGAGTGGAGGCTCGCCGGAGCAGTGTTGGAGGCAGTAGTGGGACGAGTCAAGGGAACCAGAAGGTTGCCCTCGCTCGCTCGCATCTAGGGAAGCCCGTGGGGTAGTGGGGCCGGAGAAGATGGCCGAGACGAGTCATGCGGCGACGGCAAAAGCAGCAGCAGCTGGTGGAAGCCGGCCCAGGCGGCGGGCGCAGAGGGGCGAGGCACGCGCGGGCGTGCGGGAGCTGCGACGCGGCGCCGCCACGCAGAGGCGGGCGCGGCGATGGGATGGTGTGGGGGCGCAGCGTTCGAAGGGGGGAGACGGACGGGGCCCGACGGGGAGATCACCCCCGTTGACGAGAAGAGGTCGGCGAGGCGCGGGGAGGACCGACGAAGGAGACGCGGGGACGGGGCAGTACGGCGCGTCGGGGGCGAGGATGACGCAGTCCGGCGAGGAGGCGGCGCCGGCAAGGTCGTGGGCGACCCAGCGAACGATAGCGAGGGCGATCCATTGGCGGTGACGTCGATATGGCAGCGGGGCGCCGGCGTGAGGCGGGGCGATCCGGCGACGGTGTCGATGGCGAGGGGCGTGCGAGGTGATGGGGTCGGGGC
>NC_041387.1:338014606-338022228 GCF_002162155.2 Triticum dicoccoides | reverse complement strand
ACCGAGAGGGGGAAAGTGGGGAAGGGATTGGGCTAGGATTTCGAGTGTGTGGGGGGTTATACAGCCAGGATGGGCCGACTGGGTCGCGTGGGTGGCCAGCTGGGCCTGCTAGCCCAGTTGGCCAGGGGGTTCTCTTTGTTTTGTTTTTGTTTGCTCCTTTTTTTGTGTGTAATGTTTTCCTTTTCTAAATTTTCTTTTACTTCTGATCTGTTTTATTTTAGTTTCAACAAACTAGAAATGTGGCACCTAAAATAGTGTTACAATTTATGCCACTGCCACAAACAGTTTTAGCACTAATATAAAATAGTTTTGAAATTGTTTATTATTTTAAAAGCATATGAATAACTGTTTTGCCACTGTTTATTTGTTATAGTGCATTTAAACACTTTCTAAAAGTGTGGTTTCTTCACCAATATTACATATGATTTATTTGTCACTTTTAGGACATTTTAGTTTTGACATATGAGAACTTTTATTGTTTGCTAGATTTTAAATTTGAATTCAAACCGGTTTCGAACTAACGCAAGATTATCAACAGTAACCGAGGTGACATGGTATCATTAGCAGGGAATTACTGTAGTCTAATTATCCGGGCGTCACAATTCTCCTCCACTACAAGAAATCTCGTCCCGAGATTTAAGAGGTAGAGTAAGGGGGAAAGATCTGGTTACGAAATTCTAACGAATCTTCTCGGTCTTGGCTGCTCTTCTCGAATAAGTTAATCCCTTTCGTTGATGTCTTCAATTCTTTATTCCAATGCATCATGATGAAGTTGTCGTCCTTTCTTCAGGAACTCCATCGTACTTACGAATAGGTAAGGGGCAGCTCTCCAACGATAGGATGTTATAAGGGAAAATCATCTGGGGGTAACCCAAGAATGAATACATGAGTATCTCTCGAGTTGAACAAATGAAACACAATGAGAGCAAAGTAAGAAGGTACCATAATAAGTTTCAAGCGGATAGACAATCGTCATTGCCTGAAATAGAGCATGAAAGGGGTTCAGAGCAGTGGGAAATAAGTATTGCGTCTGATACCAGAATAGATCACTAGGAAGGTGGCTCGTGAATTACCTACAAACCAAGAGCAAGGGATAACTTTGTCAACAAGGTGTATAGGAGAGTCGGGTTTCGATCCTGTGGAACTGTGGGTTATGGGCCCACCATGTGGTTAAAAGTAGGAGGGTCGGTGACATCTTGCACAATCATGTAAGCAAGGCATGTCAGAGGATAGTCTGTTGGTTACAACATCGGTACCAAGGGCGAGGGACGAAGAGAACCATTTTCCTGCTCGTTAAATGAGGCGGACCAATAGGCAAGGTTCTAGTCCATCGGTGGCTACCAGAATGTCATCAACAATAGTAACAGGGTCTTACTGACAAAGTTGTACACTGAGGTGTTTACATAGGCAGGAGAATATTACTGCTTAGATCATATAGATCACAAGAAACGTTAAACCAACCAATGGAAAGGAAAACACGATTATCAGATTAAACAGATCAATGGAAAGGAAAATGTGTTTAAACACATATTTCAAGGGTATATCCTTCCCAAGGACAAGCAGAGTATGATATCCATGATAGGATGTAATGTAGAAAACTATTTAGGTAGGGGAGGGAATTTTCATGACATTACCCATACAGCGGTGTTTGGATAATTGAGCAGGAAACATTTAGCATTGGGCTTCAAATGTTCCGGTTGAAAATCGGAGTACCATAGACATGCTTCGAGATAGCATTGACATGATCAATAGGTGAAGATCAGACTTTGGAAACAAAAAGGATCCATTAGGAACAACTTATAGCATAAGTCTTACAATTTCCTCATGAAAGAATGACTAACCTTGCCAAAAAGGTAACTATAACAATAGGTCCTCCGGCCAGGTGTGCTAGGCATGACATCACCTTACGGGTCATATAAAGACCAATGTTATAACTCTTGGAAATATGTTACAACCATCATATCTGACCGAGATTCAGATCTAATTGGTGTCAGGATACCTCAGACTCAGGATCCTGAGATAAAAAGGTGTGACACAATTTGATGAGAAGACATCATAAGATTCTCGGGAATTAAAATATGGAAGCGAGTTCTGAAACAAGAGTTTTTCATCATTAAATCAAGAATAGGTGAGGAGGTGGCTGATTGACTCAGCGACCATTCATCAAGAATTCCAACAAGATGGATTTCCACAATTATGTGAACAAGGAGTTCACATTGGTTACATCAAAAGATATAATGATGTATGCTCGAGGAGAACATCCACGAGTAAACATTGGTTGAAAGGTGCACCCAAAATATGGGCATTAGGTAGCATGATAAATGTTAGAATGGTGATTCGATAACCAAAAGACTTAGAATGAAGATATCGACCATTCACTTCAAAGCAATAGAGTTGCTAGAAGTTCCGAATTCAGACATCATAGTTTATTTGTCGGTTTTCCGGTTAGAAACAACACAGGGACCAAGAAGAATGGTGATGGCGAGAAGCATCACTTTATCAAGAATTCTTAAGACGTGGTGAAATTCTCACAACATCATTGACATAAAAGGTAGTAATACTTCAAGGTAGATCATAATACATGCTAGATAGAAAGTTACATCCATATCATGTACAAGTTTGTGATGAAAGAAAGGTATGGATGTTGTCGATGGTAACTCAAATTACCAAGGGACGAGGATAACACTAATCATCATGAATTCGTTTGATATCTTGGAAGGAGTCAAAATGTTGATGATGATCATGACAAATTTTGTCGAGAGACTCCATGAAGAAGCAACCGAACAGCGACTGCATCGAGCAAAGGACTGATGCAACGAAAGGTTATTGGAACCACAGATATGACACAAACTTGGAATCAAGTTTGCTGTTCAAGGTAAAACGGTAAGACAATGAAGATCGATGTAAGCTTAGCTCATCGCCAAAAGTGGTGCTCCAGGAATAAGGACCAGGTAGCACAGTTAACATCAGCATGATACTGATATAGCTAATTAGGCTAGAAATGATGTGACTGAGTACAAACTCGTAAGTAAAGAAGATTACTAATAGTTGTTTAATCGCGATGCGGACTCAATTCAGTTATCGATGTCTTAGAGTATTTAGTAACTCAGAGCTCGTGAAAAAATTGGAATCAGTGAGAATGTCGTACTTGATGAAGAACTCATAAGAAGTTATGAGTTTCGTGTTAATCTCAAGATACCAGGGGGGTAATACTCGTCGACAGATCAAAGTAGAGGTTGGACTGGGGTATTGCTTTTTAGAAGACAAGTACTTCAACTTGTCCGAGAAATGGGATCAAAGAACAACAATATGGTCGGAACCACAATTGCAAAGGACCAAATACCGGATGTAAGATGAACTTATACCAAGGGTACAATTTATTTTTAAGAGAAGCTTTCATGATAAGATCTACATCGGGTCCATGGGCATGAACACTAAGTTCAAGGTCGACTCCCACATCTTCAATGCATAACCTTCCATTCACTTCTCGTGTTTCAAAAATGACATTAGTTGTTGAAAGTTTTACCTGGGGCAATACCAGATAAGTATGACCTATGAAATCTTATGGGTTCAAACAGGTAGGGCAGGCGTTGGTTCAACTCATCGGGGCATCTTAGGAACATATATCGCCAACTTCAGAGTAAATAATACAAGCTCGAAAGTAGAGTATGGTTATCAAGGCAGAGGATACAAATTACCAAAGGCATTATATACCCATGGAAAGGCTCACAAGGTTGTTGAATATGAAGGACACTGTCGGATAATAATCCAACAAGGGTTTGTGGGCTCCAATGGAGTTGTTGCGAGTATCGGTACTTTATCAGAGGAAGAAATCATGCAAAGGCATTGGATTATAGGAACAACAGACTAACTCTAAGCTCAATTGCAAAGGAATTATGATTTCCAAATCAAGGGTTCAGAAGCAAATGCTCTGATTAAGGATGGATATGTCGAGTAAGCTTAGGGCTACAGTCGACGACAATTGGATTGGTCGAGATCCAACTCATGTTTAAAATGACGCCTGAGCCGGAATGATGAATTCTAGGATCTAATAGAGGCTTGCAAGCATTCGCAACATAATAAATCAACGGAATCAACATGATAATGACAAGGGATGTCAATAGGATTTCGAGACTTATGGGATTAACCATAATGCATGCAAGCAAGAATTTCAAGAGCAATAGGCGGTTAAGGATTTTCGGAAGATCGAATGGTATTTCAAAGACTTTTGTGGAACACCTGAACAACTGGGGAGGAATGAATCCTCGGTAAGTCTGAGGATTAATTTGTAGGTGTATTCAGGTGGCAAGGAACTGCAAGGCAGTAGGCACAAAGGATTATCGAAACAACGACGAGTATTTCGGGGTATCTTGTAATAAGAAGACCAACTGGGGATGAATGTAAGAATGACAACTGCATGTAGTTATCATAAGGGTTGACGGTGGAAGGGGAATTGCAAACGCGATGAACACAAGTTCTCGGGTTAACAGTGGAGAGTATCTTCAAGGTCTTCTGGTGCAGCAGACGATCATTGGTAATAAGGTGCTCTCCGGGTGAAAGTTATAACGAGATCCTAATGTTAGATTTAGCAAAATTCATTTATCCCAAATAGAAGAGAGATCAGAGTCCCAGAGTATAGACGAGGAGTAAAAGATCCTAATACCACGCAATGGCGACGTGGGCCCGTAAGCCACATAGCCATGTTAGTAAAAGTTTCGTAACGTCTAGACTCGACTTCGTCCAATGAGTGTGGAACGGGGATTCCTACAGGCAGTCAGCTCTGATACCAACTTGTGACGCCCCCGATTCAATTGTACACTGATCATGCATGCAAACGTGTACGATCAAGATCAGGGACTCATGGGAAGATATCACAACACAACTCTAAAAACATAAATAAGTCATACAAGCATCATATTACAAGCCAGGGGCCTTGAGGGCTCGAATACAAGTGCTCGATCATAGACGAGTCAGCGGAAGCAACAATATCTGAGTACAGACATAAGTTAAACAAGTTGCCATAAGATGGCTAGCACAAACTGGGATACAGATCGAAAGAGGCGCATGCCTCTTGCCTGGGATCCTCCTAACTACTCCTGGTCATTGTCAGCAGCCTGCACGTAGTAGTAGGCACCTCCAGTGTAGTAGTCGTCGACGACGGTGGCGTCTAGCTCTTGGGCTCCAACGTCTGGTTGCGGCATCTGAGAAGAAGAGGAAAACGGGGGAAAAGAGGGAGCAAAGCAACCATGAGTACTCATCCAAAGTACTCGCAAGAAAGGAGCTACACTACATATGCATGGGTATATGTGTAAGGAGGGCATATCAGTGGACTGAACTGCAGAATGCCAGAATAAGAGGGGGATAGCTAGTCCTATCGAAGACTACGCTTCTGGCAGCCTCGGTCTTGCAGCATGTAGAAGAGAGTAGATTGAAGTCCTCCAAGTAGCAACGCATAGCATAATCCTACCCGGCGATCCTCCCCTCGTCGCCCTGTGGAAAAGCGATCACCGGGTTGTCTGTGGAACTTGTCTGGGTGTGTTTTATTAAGTATCCGGTTCTAGTTGTCATAAGGTCAAGGTACAACTCCGGGTCGTCCTTTTACCGAGGGACACGGCTATTCGAATAGATAAACTTCCCTGTGGGGGTGCACCACATAACCCAACACGCTCGATCCCATTTGGCCGGACACACTTTCCTGGGTCATGCCCGGCCTCGGAAGATCAACATGTCGCAACCCCACCTAGGCACAACAGAGAGGTCAGCATGCCGGTCTAACTCCTATGGCGCAGGGGTCTGGGCCCATTGCCTATTGCACACCTGCATGTTTCGAGGGCGGCCGGAAGCAGACCTAGCCTCCCTAATACAAGAGCAGGCGTTCCAGTCCAATCTGGCGTGCGCCGCTCAGTCGCTGATGTCAAGAAGGCTTTGGTTGATACCACGATGTCGAGTGCCCATAACTGTTCCCGCATAGTTGGTTAGTGTGTATAGGCCAGTGGCCAGACTCATATCAAATACCAAGATCTCGTTAAGCGTGTTATTATGAAGTAACCGTGAACGCCAACCAGGGCCAGGCCCACCTCTCGCCTAGCTGGTCTCAACCTGTCGTGTCACTCCGCCTCAAAGTAACAGTCGGGGGCCGTCGGGAACCCAGGCCCACCTCTACCGGGATGGAGCCACCTGTCCTTCCAGCCCCCACATCGAAATCACTTGCGGGTACTCAACGAGTCAACCCGACTTTAGTCACCATCTGTATAGTATATAGTATATACCCGTGATCACCTCCCGAGTGATCACGACCCAATAGTATAGCAAGGCAGACTGACAAGAATGTATGGCCAATGATGATAAACTAGCATCCTATACTAAGCATTTTGGATTGCGAGTAAGGTATAAACGACTGTAGCAACAATGAAGGCTATGCAACAGAATAGGAGTAACCGAACAGTAACATGCTACACTACTCTAATGCAAGCAGTACAGAGAAGAATAGGCAATATCTGGTGATCAAGGGGGGGGGCTTGCCTGGTTGCTCTAGCAAGAAGGAAGGGTCGTCAACTCCGTAGTCGAACTGGGGTCTCCCTAGTCTTGGGGTCTACCAGAAAGAAGTAACAGAGGGGGAACACAATAAATAACAAACAATCAAAGCATCACAAAGCGTAACATGGCAATATGCGGTGTTAGGTGTGCCCTAACGCAGTAGTAGGTGATACCAACGAAGGGAGAAACATCCAGGGAAGTATCCCCGGTGTTTCGCATTTTCGGATAGATGAACTGGAGTGGGAAATTTGTGTGTTTGCTATGCTAGGGATGTGTGGCGGTCGAATGGGTTGCGTAACCGAATTCGTCTCGTCGTTCTGAGCAAATTTCATGTACAAAGTTTTTTCATCCGAGCTACGGATTATTTTATATTAATTTTCAAAGTTTTAAATCATTTTCTGAATTTCTGGAATTTACTAAATTCGAAATTATATTAAATACTAAATGTTGTGGGTACATAGAAATGTACCTAGAAATGCGGAACAGAGGCTGACATGTGGACCCAGTTGACTGGGTCAACTGCCCAGTCAGCAGAGGCTAACTGGTGGGGCCAGGGAGCTTAGTCAGCAGGCTGACTGGACCCATTTATCGGTTTGAACGGTAACTGGGGGCCCCACATGGCATTGACTGTAGTTTATAAACCAGTTTTATTTATCTATGAACGTCCAGATTAATTAACCATGGGCTCCATTAGTCATAGGCACAAGGGGGTAATTAGTAGTGTTATTAGTGGCTAATCAGTGGATTAGCCGGCAGCTAAACGGCAATGGCCACCATGTGCAGTGGAGGCTCGCCGGAGCAGTGCTGGAGGCAGCAGTGGGACGAGTCAAGGGCACCAGAAGGTTGCCCTTGCTCGCTCGCATCTAGATAAGCCCCTGGGGGTCGTGGGGGGCCGGAGAAGATGGCCGAGACGAGTTGTGCAGCGACAGCAAAAGCAGCAGTAGCTGGTGGGAGCCGGCCCAGGCGGCGGGCGCAAAGGGGCCAGGCGCGCCCTGGGCACGTGCGGGCGTGCAGGAGCCGCGACGCGGCGCTGCCACGCAGAGGCGGGCGTGGCGACGGGACGGTGTGGGGGCGCAGTGTTCGGA
>NC_041387.1:337983666-338014191 GCF_002162155.2 Triticum dicoccoides | reverse complement strand
ATGAGGCGGGGCGATCCGGCGACGGTGTCGGTGGCGAGCGGCGTGCGAGGTGATGGGGTCGGGGGGCCATTTTCCCCGATCCAGATCGGGAGGGCGAAGAAGTCGTAGGGGGGAGTGGACCGAGAGGGGGAAAGTGGGGAAGGGATCGGGCTAGGGTTTCGAGTGTGTGGGGGGTTATACAGCCAGGGTGGGCCGACTGGGTCGTGTGGGTGGCCAGCTGGGCCTGCTAGCCCAGTTGGCCAGGGGGTTCTCTTTGTTTTGTTTTTGTTTCCTCCTTTTTTGTGTGTGTAGTGTTTTCCTTTTCTAAATTTTCTTTTACTTCTGATCTGTTTTATTTTAGTTTCAACAAAATAGAAATGTGGCACCTAAAATAGTGTTACAATTTATGCCACTGCCACAAACAGTTTTAGCACTGAAATAAAATAGTTTTGAAATTGTTTATTATTTTAAAAGCATTTGAATAACTATTTTGTCACTGTTTATTTATTATAGTGCATTTAAAAACTTTCTAAAAGTGTGGTTTCTTCACCAATGTTACATTTGATTTATTTGTCACTTTTAGAACATTTTAGTTTTTACATATGAGAACTTTTATTGTTCGCTTGGTTTTAAATTTGAATTCGAACCGGCTTCAAACTAACGCGAGATTATCAACAGTAATCGAGGTGACATGGCATCATTACCAGGGAATTACTGTAGTCTAATTATCCGGGCGTCACACATGGGCATCCCCAAGCTTAGGCTTTTGCCACTCCTTATTCCATAGTCCATCAAATCTTTACCCAAAACTTGAAAACTTCACAACACAAAACTCAACAGGAAATCTCATAAGCTCCGTTAGTGAAAGAAAAGAAAACCACCACATAAGGTACTGTAATGAACTCATTCTTTATTTATTTTCGTGTTATATTTCAATTTCTCTATGGTTCATACCAGTTAATACTAGCCATAGATGCACCAAAATAAGCAAACAACACACAAAAAACAGAGCTGCACGGCGTAATAGAGCTTGTTCTGAGTGGGGGATATAAGCACTGCGCCAGCCCCCGCGCCATGTCACGAGAATGCTCCATCGAAGTAAATGACCCAGCCATCTGGTGCCTCACTTCCTGTGGAAAGCGACCGATCCTCGCCTGCTTCGAGCCCTGGTGCCTCTGTTCATGCTGCCACAAAATCTGCAAGTGCAGCTCCTTTGACGACCCTGGTTGTGCTGAATTCCAACTGAAACGCTTGCAGCTCAATGTTCCATTCGGCGACCCTTCCGGCGGAATTAGGGCTCCTGAGTACCCTTTCCAGTGGGTAGGCTGAGACGACCTTGATGGGGTGACCTTGAAAGTAGTGTCATAACTTACGCGAGGCCACCAACAGTGCGAGCAAGAGCTTTTGAGGCCCGGGGTATCGTGCCCTTGCATCCCGCAGCACCGTGCTGACGAAGTACACCGGATGCTCGACAAGGGTGGGCATGCTGACGAGGTCAGTGCCCTCCGGAGGGTTAGGCGCCTCCTGAGACGACGGAGCCCCCAGCACCTGGCTGCCTGGCACGGCCTCTTCAACCCTAGGGGTGTCTTCCTGCTGATGCTGGTTTCCATCTGCCGAGGCAGTGGTCTTCGTGAGGCCTCCTTGGTCTTGTGCTGTCGCGGCCGGCGCCGTGGCCGGTCGTGAGGTAGCCTTGACCTGGCACTCCTCCCGAACCGCCACTAGAGCTGCACTGGTGGAGTAGGGTGTGGTGGTGAGGTAGAGCACCAGCGGCTCGAGAGGGCGTGGTGCCACCATCACCAGAGGGCTGGTCAGATACTTCTTGAGGTCTCGAAACGCTTGGTCGGCCTCCTGTGTCCATTCAAATGGGCCCTTCTTCTTCATCAGCTTGAAGAAAGGCAAGGCATTCTCGCCCAGCTTGGAGATGAAGCGTCCTAACGCAGTTACGCATCCGGCGAGCTTCTGCATTTCTCTAAGGGTTTGCGGTGGACTCATGTCTTCGATTGCCTTGACCTTCTTCGGGTTGGCCTCGATCCCTCTGTGTGACACGAGGAAGCCCAGAAGCTTGCCAGAAGGGACGCCAAACACGCACTTCTCCGGGTTGAGTCGCACGTCCACCTTGAGGAGGCTCGCGACGGTCTCCTCCAGATCCTGGATCAAGGTCTTCGCCTCCCGAGACTTCACCACAGTGTCATCGACGTAAGCCTCAGCATTTTTCCCGAGCTGCCGGCCTAAGGCAATGTGCATCAGCCGCTGGAAGGTTGTGCCCGCGTTGCAGGTGTAGCAGTATACCCCACATGGGGTCTGGAAGGCCGTCTTCTCCATGTCTTCCACCACTATCTTGATTTGGTGATAGCCCGAAAACGCATCCAAGAAACACAGTAGGTCGCACTCGGCGGTGCAATCGACGATTTGGTCGATGCGGGGGAGCGTGGATGGATCTTGAGGGTAGGCCTTGTTGAGGTTTTTGAAGTCGACGCACATGCGCTCTTTCCCCCCCCCCCTTTTTCGGCACAACAATTGGGTTTGCCAGCCATTCGGGGTAGCGAACCTCGCGAATAACACCTGCCGCCTCCAGCTTGTGGGTTTCTTGGAAGATGAAGGCCTGCTTCTCAGTGGACTGCCGCCTTGCTTTCTGCTTCACGGGGCGTACGTTGGGGCACACATTCAGGTGATGCTCAATCACCTGCCTTGGGACCCCCGCTAGCTGCTTAGGTTCCCATGCGAACACACCCTTGTTCGAGCGCAGGAACTTCACCAGCACCTCCTCTTGGTCGGGGTCAAGATTGGCACCTATGGTGAAGGTGGCGCCTGAGGACCCGTCCTCCTCAACGGGTACCTGCTTAGTCTCCACCTTGTCCTGGGTGAACAACTGCTTCTTCTTGGTCGGCGCAGCCTCCTTGGCCTTGGAGGTGTCCGTGCCGGCAGGCTGCGCTGCTGCAGCTGTCTCGAGGAAGAGCTTGAGCGCCAGCAGAGCATCCTTGGTGTCTCCAGCTACGGTGAGGACGCCGCTGCTCCCAGGCATCTTCATGAGGTTGTAGGTCGGATGGGTCGCTGCCATGAACTGAGCCAAGGTGGGGTATCCGAGGATGGCGTTGTACGGGAGGCCGATGTGGGCGATGTCAAAATTGACCAGCTCCGTGCGGAAGTTGTCATCGGTGCCGAAGGTCACAGGAAGGCGGAACTACCCCAAGGAGCTGGAGGAACCGCCTCCGACGCCCGAGAAGGGCTTGCTGGGTCGGAGCCGTTCCAGCGGTACATGGAGGAGACTGAAGGCCTCCACCGAGAGCACGTTGAGGCCGGCGCCGCTGTCGATGAGGGTCTTGGTGACGGCCACCTAGCTGATGGTGGGCGTGCAAAGCATTGGGAGCACACCCGAACAGGCGGTGTTGACGGGGTGATCGCCCGAGTTGAAAGTCAGGTCGGCTTTGGGTGCCGCCCAACCCGGAGGAGCTCCTTGCCATGCGAGGGCGGCGCCGATCTGGTGGAATAACGGCTTGGCGTGGCGGTCTGAGGGTGGCGCCTGCGAGCCACCCAGGAGAGCTGCGACGACCGGGGGCGCTGGCGCAGCATAGTGGGTGAGGAAGAGGTTGCGCAGCTCCTCCCAGGAGGCCACAGAAGATGTTGGCAGGTTGAGCAGCCAAACACGCGGGACGCCGGTGAGGGCCATGGGAAACCAGTTGGCCATGACCTTGTCGTCGCCTCCGGCCTTGAGGATGGCCTCCTCGTATGCCATCAGGAAAGCCAGCGGATCCGCCGCGTTGTTGTAGCGCGGAGGCATCTCTGGCTTGAACTTGTGCGGCCACTTTACCTGCCGCAAGGCAGGGGCCAAGGCTCGGAGCCCCCTGGCCCCAGTGCTGGCATCGGTCGCCGGAGCTGGAGGCGCGTTGTCCGCCATGAGGGCGAAGCACGGTGTTGGTGGAGAGCGAGCCGACGGATGGGAGAGCTCGGGCGCACCCCTACCTGGCGCGCCAAATGTTGGATATCGGGTTCCGGCAAAACCCTTAAGGTTCAAACTCTGGGGTGCGCATGAAGATCTTCTCCCAACCGAAACACGCCCACAACCTCGCAGCGGTTCTAAGCTAGCACGATGAACAACACAAGATACACGAGGTTTATACTGGTTTGGGCCACCGTTGTGGTGTAATAGCCTAATCCAGTGTGTGGTGTGGTGGATTGCCTCTTGGGCTGATGATGAACAGTACAGATGAAGAACAGCCTAGCAAGGAGAGGTGTTCTTGTGGTGGCGTGGTATATGGATGAACTTCCACTTGCTACGGTGGTGGCTAGACCTATTTATAGAGGCCCTGGTCCTCTTCCCAAATATTGAGCGGAAAGGGAACCAACAACGGCCATTTTGAAAGGGGGCAGCTAGTACGCTATCCTGACTAAAGGTGGTCTTCGACTACCAAAGGCACTGGTGATGATGCCGTCTTGGGCTCCACGGTGACCTCCGCCCTGCCGCTCTGCTGGTCTTGGTCTCGTTGCACCGATATGGAAACCTTTGCCTGATGCCTCGGTACTCCGCGCCTGTGCTTTCCCTCTTTGCACCAAAGAGGAAACGAGGACACTGCGCGGGCTAGCACCCGCCTGGCGCCCGCCTGGTCTTGATCATCAAGGCTTGCGTCATGAGCACCTCGCGAGGTACCCCTCACCTTGATCTCTCCGCCTCCTCGCGAGCCTGCCTAGTGAGGCAGCCCCTGAGGAGGCCTTGTCTGACGCCCGCATAATTAAGCTATAGCAACCATCTACTAATGATGCCACGTCACCTCGATTACTGATGCTAATCTTGCGTTAGTTCGAAACCGATTCTAATTCAAATTCAAAATCAGGCAAACATCAAAAGTTCTCAAATATTCAAAACCAAAATGTCCGGGTTGTGTCAGTTATTGCACAGATGACTATGATGAATAATCCACATTTTTATATAATGTATAAATGCACTAAAATGATTTAAACGGTAGCAAAAACATTTTTTAAATGCCTTTGGTATTTTATAAAACACAAAACTAATTTATTTTGGGTTAAAACCTTTTGTGGCTGAGGGTTATTTTGAAACGTTATTTTAGGAGTTGTTGTCATATTTTAATAAGTAAAAATAATGTGGGTCTAAAATTTAAAACAGAAAATAAATATAATAAGGAAAAAACAAAAAAATGGGAAACAAGGGAGGCCACCCCCCGGCCACACTGGGCCTTGGCCCAGATGGCCGGCCCAGCCGCCCGAACAGGCCGGCCCACCCGCACCACCACTTAACCCCCTCGGTCCTCTGACCGAAACCCTAACCCCCACTTCTCCCCTGATCCTCCACTCGCACCCACTCCTCCCTCTCGCCCTTCCCCGATCTGGATCGGGGCAACCCCCCAGATCCCATCACCCCATCGCCGCCTCGACGTCGCCGTCACCCCTCTCGCAGAGCCAGCCCCTCCTGGTGCCCCACCGACGCCCCGTCGCCCGTCCAGGACCACGCTGACGCGGGACCCCGCCCGGAGCTACCTCGCCCCCACATCGGACGAGGACCGCGCCGCCAGAGCCCCTCACCGTCTTCCCCGAATCGCCATCGCCTCGTCGTCCTCGCCGGATCTCTTCCCCGCCGGAAGGTCGTCTTCGACCTCCTCCCCGAGCACGCCTCGCTCAACTACAGGGCGCTGTGAGCCCTCTCCCTTTCCCTTTCCCTCCCTGATGGATTCGTCACCGTGGTCTCCTCCCCATGCGCGCCCACCGTGGCCGCGCCCCGCACGCGCCCCGCCCCGTGCGCGCCCACCATGGCCGCCTTTTCCCACTCTGCTGCGGCCTCGCCGGCCCGCGCCCCGCCCCACAAACCCTCGCTCCGGCTCTGCCGCGCCATGGCCGCCCCCTTCCCTTCCCCGGCGGCTGCGGCCGCCCGTTGCAGTGGCTGGCGATGCATCGCCGTTCCCCCAGTTGGCCTGGGCGGGCGCCCATTCGGGCTGGCGCCCGTCGCCTGCACGCCCGAACCCGATAGGCCCCTAGGGGCCTATGACAAACGGGGCCCGTGCCCCAAAACGTTTTATAAAAAAAAGGAATTAAAATAAAAATGAATTAATAAAATTAATAATTAATTAATTAGTTAATTAGTGAATTAATTAACTTAATTAATCTTGTTTAATTAACCTAATTAACTATTGATAATTAATTTAACTATAATCAGATTAGTTAAATCCTAATTAGTATAAGCAGAGTATGACATGTGGGACCCACATGTCAGTTTGACTAGGTCAACTGACTAGTTGACTGCTGACATCACCCTGACATAATGCTGATGTCATAATTCCATTTTCGGGTTAAATTAAATAATTAGTTAAATTCTAGAAATTGATAAAATCTTTAGAAAATCATATCTTTTAATCCGTAACTCGGATTAAAATATTTTCAACATGAAAGTTGCTCAGAACGACGAGACGAATCCGGATGCGCAGTCCGTTCGTCCGCCACACACCCCTAACCTATCGAACCCGCAACTTTCCCCCTCCGGCTCCTCTGCCCGAAAACACGAAACACCGGGGATATTTTCCCGAATGTTTCCCCCCTTAACCGGTACCACCTCATACCACGCTAGGGCACGCCTAGCATCGTTACTTGTCTTGTCATGCATCGATATGCATCTGTTTACATGGTATTCATTGTTTCTTCCCCCCTTTTCTCTCCGATAGACTACGAGACCGACGCTGCTGCTGCCCAGCTCGACTACGGAGTTGACGACCCCTCTCTCTTGCCAGAGCAACCAGGCAAGCCCCCCCTTTGATCACCAGATATCGCCTACTCTTCTCTATACTGCTTGCATTAGAGTAGTGTAGCATGTTACTGCTTTTCGTTAATCCTATTCTGATGCATAGCCTGTCATTGCTGCTACAGTCATTGATACCTTACCCGCAATCCTAAATGCTTAGTATAGGATGCTAGTGTTCCATCAGTGGCCCTACACCCTTGTCCGTCTGCCATGCTATACTACTGGGCTGTGATCACTTCGGGAGGTGATCATGGGCATATGCTATATACTTTACACTGTTACATTACCTGTGATACTGTTCGGAGTTGGGGGCTGAAGGGGCAGGTGGCTCCATCCCGGTAGAGGTGGGCCTGGGTTCCCGACGGCCCCCGACTGTTACTTGGTGTCGGAGCGACAGGGCAGGTTGAGACCACCTAGGAGACAGGTGGGCCTGGCCCTGTTCGGCGTTCGCGGATATTTAACACGCTTAACAAGATCTTGGTATTTGATCTGAGTTGGCTATGAGCCTATACGCACTAACCATCTACGCGGGAGTAGTTATGGGTATCCCGACGTCGTGGTATCAGCCGAAGCACTTCAGACGTCAGCGACGGAGCGGCGCGCGCCAAATTGGACTGGAACGCCACTAGGCTAGGTCTGCTTTCGGCCGCGTACGCAACGTGCAGGTGTGCTATGGGCGATGGGCCCAGACCCCTGTGCGCTTAGGTTTAGACCGGCGTGCTGGCCTCTCTGTTTTGCCTAGGTGGGGCTGCGACGTGTTGATCTTCCGAGGCCGGGCATGACCCAGGAAAGTGTGTCCGGCCAAATGGGATCAAGCGTGCTGGGTAAGTTGGTGCACCCCTGCAGGGAAGTTAATCTATTCGAATAGCCGTGATCTTCGGTAACAGGACGACTTGGAGTTGTACATTGACCTTATGACAACTAGAACCGGATACTTAATAAAACACACCCTTCCAAGTTCCACAGACAACCCGGTGATCGCTTTTCTACAGGGCGTCGAGGAGAGGATCGCCGGGTAGGTTTATGCTATGCGATGCTGCTTGGAGATGCTACTTGGAGATGCTACTTGAAGATGCTACTTGGAGGACTTCAATCTACTCTCTTCTACATGCTGCAAGACGGAGGCTGCCAGAAGCGTAGTCTTCGACAGGATTAGCTATCCCCTTCTTATTCTGTCATTCTGCAGTTCAGTCCACTGATATGGCCCTTTACACATATACCCATGCATATGTAGTGTAGATCCTTGCTTGCGAGTACTTTGGATGAGTACTCACGGTTGCTTTCCCCCCCCCTTTTTCCCCTTTCCTTCTTTCTGGTTGTCGCAACCAGATGCTGGAGCCCAGGAGCCAGACGCCACCGTCGACGACGACCCCTACTACACTGGAGGTGCCTACTACTACGTGCAGCCCGCTGACGACGACCTGGAGTAGTTCAGGAGGATCCCAGGCAGGAGGCCTGCGCCTCTTTCGATCTGTATCCCAGTTTGTGCTAGCCTTCTTAAGGCAAACTTGTTTAACTTATGTCTGTACTCAGATATTGTTGCTTCCGCTGACTCGTCTATGATCGAGCACTTGTATTCGAGCCCTCGAGGCCCCTGGCTTGTATTATGATGCTTGTATGACTTATTTTATTTGTAGAGTTGTGTTGTGATATCTTCCCGTGAGTCCCTGATCTTGATCGTACACATTTGCGTGCATGATTAGTGTACGATTGAATCGGGGGCGTCACACCTTGCGTATTCTGCCCCGCGAGGCTTGGCCCCTCACGAGGGCCTTGAGTGCTTGCTGATGAAGATGGGCCATACTGGGCCACTAGTCGAGCCACGCTACAGGCCGCAGGCAGGCAAGTCTGGGGACCCCTGTTCCCAGAACGCCAACAAGTATATTGAACCCTCTTACTTCCACAGGGCTGGACAAATAAGGCGGAGGAGATCAGTTGTCCGGCTCTGCTACTGGAGGACCAGGCCAGTCCCCTGCTGGCCAAGATGCTGGTTCCGGCGCCGTATCAGGCGCCGAAGAAGAAGGCTAAGAAGAAGGGCAAGGAGACCAGAGGTGTTCTCCATCGTAAGGGTAATTCGGATGCTATGTCTGAAGCCTCCTCCTCCCATGACGAAGACGTAGAGGAGGAAGAGAATAACTCTTCCCCCAAGGGAGGGAAAAGGAAAAGGGGGGCTCCCTTGGATCTAGAGGCGGAGGCGGCCAAGATGGGAAAACCCTCATTTTCCGATGATTCCGAAATGGATGTCGATGCCACCCCAAAGCGGCATCCCAGGTTGAAGCCCTCAGCTGAATCGTAAGTATCCGAAGACACCATATACATATCTGATTTTATACCTTACTGTTTTATCATACTGAAGTGCATATTATAGCCCGGCTTGCAATCTCCCCCAATGGTCATCGTCATCCGGGAACTCGCTAGGGACTAATGCGATGGAGAGCGAGTCACCTCCGTAGATCTCTCCACCCACTGCCAAGGATAACACTGAAGTGCTATCTCGGGAGACCTTGAAGGTGGCGGCAGATGGTAATACCTCTGTTGCCGAAGAGAGGGGGAAATCCACCCCTACGAAGACCGGTGATGGGGGCAACGCTCAGTTCGGCCCCCAACCGGATATTTTTCCGGAGACCAATATGACTCTAGAATCAGAACAGCCACCCTCTTCAAGGGAGGTGGGTGTGTCGTCTCCACTAGTGTCCTCTATCAATCCAGAGGCGCTGGACACTTTGATGGAAGCACTTCGAGGTGCTTCCATTGTGGAGAAGCAACGTACCCTGATGGGCACGGTTGTTGAAAGGGTTCGGTCTGCCAAAAGCGGATTGAACCAAGCCTACAGGCTTTGAGGTATGTGAAGTATTGTATTTTTGGTTATTTAGAAAAGGAATAACTGTGTATAGATAGTAGCCCCTGAGACTCTGTTCGGCGTTTCCCAAAGAAGGGCCGACCAGAGGATCGAATAATATATCGCAGGAGCTAACATATATGTCTGTGTTGATGAGCAGGCTATGAAGTTGGCGGCAGCCTCGCATGCAACCGAAGTCTCCGAACTAAAGCGGAGGCTGGAAGCAAAACAAGGTATGTTATACCGAAGCATACCTGAACTGATATGAGTTCCAATTTGTTATCTGACTGAGCTTTATATTTATGCTCATAGCTGACTAGTCTGAGGTCGAAGCCCTCAAGAGTGCGCTAGCAGCAGCCAAGAAGAAGGTAGACGAGGAACGCACCGCTCGCCAAAAGCATAAGGCGAGGTTGGATGAAGTCCAATAAGAGCTCACAGACGCCATAAAGAAATGTGAGTCTTTGGAGCGCAAGGTGTCGGATCAAGAATCCGATCTTACTGCGGTGCTCCAAAGTGCAAAGGAGGCCCGGGTTGAAGCCCAAGGTGCCTATCAGGAGATCCGCGAGGCCAAGAAGATCGCGGCTAGTAAGACTTTTAATATGCGAAGCAAATATGTAAGGAGAAAGTATACCTTCTTAACACGCATTTGGAGTTCTCCAGGAGCGTTTGTGGATTTGCCCCAAAGTGTTGCAGATGCTGTGGATTTCTTCCGAACCGAAGAGGGGAGCTCAACAGAGAAACTGTTCTGGTCGCAATACCATGAGCCAGAGCAGCCCTTGCCCCTCAGCGATCAGCTGAAACAGCTGACCGAGCTACATCGGATGGCCGAGCTGGCCATGAAGGATGTCCTAATCTGTTTTTTGGCCAGTCGAACCAATACCTAATAGGTACTTCGGGCTAGTGAAATGGCTGGTCGATGCCTGCCCAAGGCTAGATGCTATTAAGTGGTCGATCTGCATCGAAGGTGCCCGGATAGCCATCGCCTGTGTCAAGGTACAATGGCTGAAGATGAATGCCATTAGTCTTGCAACCGAAGGACCGCCCACAGGCAAGGAGCATCGTACGCCTGAGAAGTACTTCAACGATGTCCTTGAAGGATCCCGTATTATAGAGGGCTTGTGCTCGAAGGATGTGATGTTTGAATGATTGTATCCGCAATGCCCAAACTATGTAATGAAAACAAAGCGTTCGTATAATGTTAGTCTTGTTTTATCTGAATTCATTTAACCTCCATTGCGGCCATTTATTAAATCTGAGAGTTGGCCAGTCGTCGGCATCAGCCCCTCACGTAGATACTACGGGGGTGTTTGGTACAGCACAGAAACACACTTAACCCAACGATTTGGTCCTTGAAGGAGGTGCTAGTGCGGCGAACCAGGCAATCACACTATGTGGCTTTATCACTCTCACTTAGCCATAGGAGTTTGACAATAGAATTATAGGCGCAGCCCCTGGTATTGATCAGCGACCCGAACTCGGGCACTGTAAAAACCTGACCAGATTAAACTAGTCCTTCGTGTAACACGGAAAAATCGCAAGAGATTTATACTGAGTCACTGAATAGCTGACCAGCTCTCGCCGCATCATGATAGTCAGTTTTCGGCTTTCTGTACTGAGGTGTTTGTCTGGCCAACCAGAAATACAATCGCAGTAGTTCTCCCTTTACTTCCTTAGCCGAACAATTGGAACGTAAGGTATTAACCACAGGAGCCGGGCAACCCAACTATTGACCCAAGACATGATTTGGAGCTGATGCATATAATGCTAAATTCGGGACGCCGAATTGCACTTGTGAAAGTGTTCGTCCTTGTAATCTAATAGATGCACACGGCTAAATGGAGCCCCTGGCGATTTTAGGTCGGGCTGAGGTGTACATGGCAGTCAAATGATCAAAAAGAATACGGCAAAAGGAATAAGTCAGTACCAAGTAATTTGGGCAAAAAACTGCTTCCCTTATAGTCTGATTGATACGTCAAAACGTATTTGTATAGATAATGCTATAAGCATCGAGGCTATTTTACATGCCGAGCGCAAAGGAAAGCTGTGTGCAAATATGGGGCAGGTGATCTTGAAAGATCCTTTAGGTACTCTGCTGTACATTTGCACTTCTTTTCGCCTTGGTGTGTGATCCTTTGAGAGGATTGATGAATAAGGGGCACTTTGACACCATAGAAAGTGCGATGTAGGTTGTAATGACCCCGAAAAGGAAAACAAAGTTAAGAAAAAGATAGATGGGGGTCCAGGCACGGTTGAGCCGTATTGTGGACCTCATCCTCAATATGCCTCCATCGTCGCCCATGGTATTTTTAGCGCGTAATTATGAGCATGCGGTACATACGCCGCTGTTTGGTTAGGACGAAGACAGAGGCCGGATTGCTAGTCGAGCTACTGATGAGCTGGACTATCGTTTTGTTGTGTAGTCTAGACTCATTTGGCAGGGTCTAGTGGATTAAATGCCAATGTGGAGCTCGGCTTGATTAGGCCGACATGTACCTCTGCCACTAGGGCCGCGGTGTGCTCCTCAATACACAGGGAATGATCCATGTTTCTATGGACTGTTATAACACCGCGTGGGCCTGGCATTTTAAGTTTTAGATAGGCGTAGTGCGGAACCACATTGAAGAGGGAAAACGCGGTTCGTCCGAGCAGTGCGTGATAGCCACTTCAAAAAGGGACGATGTCGAAGATTAAGTCTTTGCTTTGGAAGTTGTCCGACGAACCGAATACGACCTCCAATATGATTGAGCCCATGCAGCGGGCCTCTACACCAGGTATTACTCCTTTAATGGTAGTTTTAGTGGGTTTGATTCTTGATGAGTCAATACCCATTTTCCGGACTGTGTCCTGATAGAGCAGATTAACACTGTTGCCGCCATCCATGAGGACTCTTTTGAGGTGGAATCCATTGATAATTGGCTCAAGGACTAATGCGGCTGAACCTCCATGGCGGATACTGGTCGGATGGTCCCTGCAATCGAAGGTTATCGGGCACGCTGACCATGGGTTGAATTTTGGGGCAACTGGCTCTATCGCATAGACGTCCCTTAACGCACGTTTGCGCTCCCTTTTGGGGATGTCGGTAGCGTATATCATGTTCACCGTCTTGACTTCGGGGGGAATTTCTTTTGTCCCCCTGTGTTCAGTGGGCGAGGCTCCTCATCATCGTCCTCGCTGGGCGACCCTTTCCCCGTGTGTTCGGTGTTTAATTTGTCGGCCTATTTGAAGACCCAACAACATTTGTTGGTATGATTAGCAGGCTTGTCAGGGGTGCAGTGAATCTGGCAAGGTCGATCGAGTATTCGGTCCAGGCTAGATGAGCCGTCCTTGTTTCCTTTGAATGGCCTCTTCCATTCACCAGACTTGGAGCCACTCAATCCGGTGTTGACCACCGTGCCTTCGGTATTGTCAGTGTTGCTTCGACGCTTGTTTTTGTTTTGTCGGGGCCTGCTGTTTCTGTTCTTTGCTTCGGAAGTGCCAGGATCGCTGGTACTGTTGCTGCTACATGCAAGCCAGCTATCTTCGCCCGCGCAAAAGCGGGTCATGAGTTATGTGAGGGCTGTCATAGACTTCGGCTTTTCTTGGATGACATGTCGGGCAAGCCACTCGTCACGGATGTTGTGTTTGAAGGCTGCTAGAGCCTCAGTGTCCGGACAGTCGACAATTTGGTTCTCTTTGACTAGGAACTGGATCCAGAATTTTCTAGCTGACTCTCCGGGCTGGTGGACTATATGACTAAGGTCATCGACGTCTGGGGCCTGATATAGGTGCCCTAGAAGTTATCTCTAAAGGCATCCTCCAGGTCTTCCCCACTCCCAATAGAGTTTTCTGGGAGGTTGTTTAACCAGTGCCGAGCTGGTCCCTTAAGCTTGAGAGGGAGGTATTTGATGGCATGTAGGTCGTCACTGCGAGCCATGTGAATGTGGAGAAGGAAATCTTCAATCCATACTGCAGAATCCGTCGTGCCATCGTATGATTCGATGTTCATAGGTTTAAACCCTTCTAGGAACTGGTGTTCCATCACCTCATTTGTGAAGCATAGCGGGTGCGCGGCGTCTCTATATCGGGCCACGTCACGACGCAATTCGGATGAAGTCTGTATGCGGTTTTCAGCCGGGGTGAACTTATGCTTGTCGCACCAGGCTTGATAGCCGTCTTCTGGCGCTGGGGCTCGGCCCCTTGATCTGTATATAGATCTGGTCTGACCAGCTCTATTATCCAGGTCATAAGTGTATCCTGCAGCTGCGGTCTCTTTACCTTTACGGTGGGGTGGTGCAGGAGGGTGTTCGGCTTGAGTTGCCGCTCTATCTCGACCATGTGGTGGTCGGTCAGGGCCGTCAGTAGCATTACACTTGGGCAGTATAGTCTCTGGGGCCTCATCGTCGAATTGGGGTAGCAGCTTGCGCTTCGGGTGACTCTTGGTTGGGCGTCCGAGGCCGTATTCCTTAGCTGCCAGGACGTCAGTCCATCTGTCATTGGGCAGATGCTGATCAGCTTGGAGCTTCTGCTTCTTATTTTCCAAGCTTCTTGCGGTGGCTATTAGCCGGCGCTTAAAGCTCTCTTGTTCGAAGGGTTCCTCTGGCACGATGAATTCTTCGTTGTCAAGGCTCTCGTGTTCTTCGAAGATTGGTATGTAATCATCATCCTCCGAACCCTCATTCCCGATGGGACTGTCAGGGTTGACTTGCCCCTCCTCCCAATCATCATGTTCGGATGTTGGTTCGATCGGGGCTTCTTGGTCTTCGTCATTATCCGGAGTATTGTTCTCTTTGGTGCCAGTTTTGTTGTATTTTTCTCGGCGCGGTTTAGAGCGGCGCCGCTGACGATGATGCTTTGGTGGTGCCTCAGGAGAATTATTCTTGACTGGGTCCTTCCCACCTTCGTTGTGATCCTCTTTGGGTGTATCTACCATATATACGTCATACGTAGAGGTAGCCGTCCAACGTCCGGTAAGCGGCGGGTTCTGGACTTGTTCTTCTCCGGCATCGTCGTCCATGTCGTCGATGTCCTCAGAAGCGTAATCAAGCATGTCGGTTAAGTCCTTGACAGTGGCTATGAAGTGGGTGGTGGGTGGGACGTAAAATTCCCTACTCTCGGCCCCTAGTGCGGGTTGGGCATAGTTCGGCAGTGATTCTTTCGTAATGGCGAGAGATCACATTAGGTCCAGAGCCTCGTTTAAGGGCGAGGTATGGACAAGGAAGCGAGAATCCATGGAGCGTGACGGGACAATATTTCCCTAGTCGAGCTCGTGCAACACAGAAATCGAGAGTTCGGAGTTGGTGCGCAGAGGTGAGTCCGGCTCGGTGAGGATAAAGCGAGCTAGGAGTGACTCCGGGCCAGCCAATGAAGCGATTCCCTCCATATCTCTAGTGTTGAGCTCTATGGTTGTGAAGAGCCCGGCGGGTTCTAAACTCCCATATTCAGACTCGGTGAGGAGTTTTGGATCTAAGGCCGGAACAGCGGTTGGGGTCACGAGCCCTTGGAAGATCAAGTCTCCTCGGACATTAGCGACATAGTTTAAGTTTCCGAAACTGATCTAATGACCAGGGGTGTAGCTGTCGATCTGCTCTAGATGGCCAATCAAATTGGCACACAGTGCAAAGCCGCCGAATACGAAGATTTGGCCTGGGAGAAAAGTCTCCCTCAGGGCGGTGTTGACATGGATGGTTGATGGAGCCATCGATCCTTCTGGTGATGACACAGTGGAACTCTCAATGAAAGCACCAATGTCGGTGTCAAAACCAGCATACCTCAGGTAGGGGGTCCCGAACTGTGCGTCTAAGGATCGAAGGTAACTAGGAGGCAGGGGACATGATGTTTACCCAGGTTCGGGCCCTCTTACTGGTGGTAATACCCTACTTCGTGTTTGATTGACTATTAGGAATATAGGGGTTACAAGAGTTCATCTACCTCGAGATCGTAATGGCTAAACCCTAGATTTCTAGCATGTATGATTGTGATCTTGCCCTACGGACTAACCCCTCCGGTTTATATAGACACCGGAGGGATCTAGGGTTGTACAGAGTCTGTTACAGAGGAAAGAAAGTACGTGATCCGAATGCCAAGCTTGCCATCCACGCCATGGAGAGTCCCATCCAGACACGGGCAAGGTTCCTCTATCTTGTATCTTCATGGCCCATCAGTCTGGCCCATGTCACATAGGACGGACGCCCGAGGACTCCCTCACCTCCCTCGCTCGAAACGCTAGCAAGGTCCCCAATGCTGCTGCCGCCATAAGGCCTCGATTGTCAACATCTGACGGTTTGCCCGTGCAGCTTACCCACTGATCTCCATACCTAGGCCGCCCTGAGTTTCTTAGATGACACCTATCAAACGCCCTCTTTCCCATAGATCCCCATCCCCATCCCCATCCCCCACTCAAGAGCATCGTATCCTAAGCCCGGCTACGCTTCCCGTGGAGCTCGAGGAGCAACCAGCCCAAAAGAGGTGTATGGCGGTCTCTTCGCCTGACGTCGCCGAGGAAGCTGACGACCATTACTGGCGCAGACACTCAATCAGCGAGCTAGAGTATGCGGGTATGTCATGGATGCTGGCTACGACATCGAGGTTGTCAATAGTGATCGCCTGAGGCAAGCTATGTCACAGGTTAAGTGGCCCACCCCCAACCCCTCGGGTTCTATCATCGTCGATCTCATCCATGGCCCCGCCGCTGATCTCCTTTGGCTCGCTGTCAAGAATTTGCCATCCTACATCGCCATCGAGCCCCTTTTGTCATTTCTAAAGGACATGTTCTGCGACGCTTGATTGGGATCCACAGCTTCCAAGTCAGACCTCATCGACGGCGACCACGAGGAGGGCACCCTCTCCTGCTCTTCCAAGGGGAAAGATCCCATCTGCTCTTCCCAGGGGAAAGAGCCCATCTGCGACATCAGGGAGGGCACCCTATAGTCGTGCTCTTCCAAGGGGAAGGAGCTGAAAGTGCGTTAAGTCGACTAGAGGGGGTGAATAGGCGATTTTTACAAATTTGTCACTGAGGAATTTCTAGGTGAAGAAATTCCTAAGTAACGACACACTAGCAGCGGAATAAGTACTCAGGTATAAGCATAAGAGAGCAACAACATAGTCATCATGATGAAATGAAAACAAACACAGAGTACAGAAAGCATGATAACAGGATAAGCAGGTTGAAGACTATGTGACTGAAGAAATAGGATTGTGGAAATAGAGAAAGTCTTCAGACAAAGTCTTCAAACAGTAATGATCAGGTTCCTCAACATATGAATGAGGAAATGAAAGGGTTGAGGAAATAGAACCAGTTGGCTTAGTGAAGACAATGATTTGGTAGACATGTTCCAACTGCTGTGACAGTTTTACGTCTGGTTGGAGCGGCTGAATATTTAAACTCGAGGACACAGGGTCCCGGAAACATAGTCCTCACCATATTCTCCTTGAGCTAAGGTCACACAGACCTCGCCCAACACTCGTGGTAAGTCTTCACAGGTGACTTCCAAACCTTCACGGACTTGGTCACTCGGCGATCCATAATTCCTCTTGGATGCTCAGACCATGACGCCTAACTGTCTGGAGGATACACAATCCTCAAAAGTAACAAGCATCGGTTCCACACAGGAACAATCTCCTTAGTGATTCTCAATAACTTTGGGTTTGTAGGTGTTTGGGTTTGGGTTTTGGGTTTTGGGTTTTCCTCACTTGATGATTTTCGCTCAAAGTCCTCGGAGGATGGGATGCTCTCAATGACAAGTTTCTGTTTCCCTCGGAGCAGCCAACCAGTTAGTGGTTGTAGGGGCGGCTATTTATAGCCTAGGGAGCAGCCCGACATGATAAGACATAAATGCCCTTCAATGATATATGACCGTTAGGTGGTAGGATATTTTGGATAGCTGGTGCGTAGCACAACAACAGTCGGAGTTGAGGTATGAAATTCCTCAGGGCTATCATGTTCCTCACTGTGTAGGCAATCCGCATTGGCGAATTCCTAACTCCTCAGTCAGGACAAATTCCTCAGAGACCAGAAGATCTTCGTCTCTGTCACTGAAGAAATTGGCTGAGCTGATATGAGATTTCCAATGGCTTTACTCGAAAGGATTGGGTAGGTGTTGGATTTTGAGATGAGAATCACTTGGAAATCAGTTTCCTTAGTATTACCTTGACCCCCTGATGACCCACAAGTGTAGGGGATCTATTGTAGTCCTTTCGATAAGTAAGAGTGTCGAACCCAACAAGGAGCAGAAGGAAATGACAAGCGGTTATCAGTAAGGTTTTCTCTGCAAGCACTGAAATTATAGATAATAGATAGTTTTGTGATATGATAAATTGTAATGGGTAACAAGCAATGAAAGTAAATAAAGTGCAGCAAGGTGGCCCAATCTTTTTTTGTAGCAAAGGACAAGCCTGGACAATTTCTGATAATGAGAAAAGAGCTCCCGAGGACACATGGGAATTATCGCCAAGCTAGTTTTCATCACGCTCATATGATTCGCGTTCGGTACTTTGATAATTTGATATGTGGGTGGACCGGTGCTTGGGTACTGCCCTTACTTGGACAAGCATCCCACTTATGATTAACCACTATTGCAAGCATCTGCAACAACAAAAGAAGTATTAAGGTAAACCTAACCACATCATTAAACATATGGATCCAAATCAGCCCCTTACGAAGCAACGCATAAACTAGGGTCTAAGCTTCTGTCACTCTAGCAACCCATCATATACTTATTACTTCCCAATGCCTTCGTCTAGGCCCAAATAATGGTGAAGCGTCATGTAGTCGACGTTCACATAACACCACTAGAGGAGAGACAACATACATCTCCTCAAAATATCGAACGAATACCAAATTCACATGACTACTAACAGCAAGACTTCACCCATGTCCTCAGGAACAAACATAACTACTCACAAAGCATATTCATGTTCATAATCAGAGGGGTAATAATATGCATTAAGCATCTGAACATATGATCTTCCACCAAGTAAACCAATTAGCATCAACTACAAGGAGTAATCAACACTACTACCAACCCACAGGTACCAATTTGTGGTTTTGATACAAGATTGGATACAAGAGATGAACTAGGGTTTTGAGAGGAGATGGTGCTGGTGAAGATGTTGATGGAGATTGACCCCGTCCCGATGACAGGATCGTTGGTGATGACGATGATAATGATTTCCCCCTCCTGAAGGGAAGTTTCCCCGACAGAACAGCTCTGCCGGAGCCCTAGATTGGTTCCGCCAAGGTTCCGCCTCGTGGCGGCGGAGTTTCATCCCGTAAGATTGCTTCTGATTTTTTTTTCCAGGGTAAAGGCCTTCATATAGCAGAAGATGGGCACCGGAGGGCCACCAGGGGGCCCAGGAGACAGGGGGCACGCCCAGTAGGGGTGGGCGCGCCCCCCACCCTCCTGGCCAAGGTGTGGGCCCCTCTAGTAGTTTCTTTGCTCAATAATTCTTATTAATTCCAAAAATAACTTCCGTGGAGTTTCAGGATTTTTGGAGCAGTGCAGAATAGGTTTCCAATGTTTGCTCCTTTTCTAGCCAGAATTCCAGCTGCCGGCATTCCCCCTCTTCATGGTAAACCTTGTAAAATAAGAGAGAATAGCCATAAGTATTGAGATATAATGTGTAATGACAGCCCATGATGCAATAAATATTGATATAAAAGCATCATGCAAAATGGACGTATCAACTCCCCCAAGCTTAGACCTCGCT
Source organism: Triticum dicoccoides (assembly GCF_002162155.2). Lineage (NCBI taxonomy): Eukaryota > Viridiplantae > Streptophyta > Magnoliopsida > Poales > Poaceae > Triticum > Triticum dicoccoides. Next base: position 337,994,944 of record NC_041387.1, on the reverse strand, counting down.
TGTCCTCAAGTGGAAGCCGAAATTGAAAAATGTGCCCACATGTTTAGAGATAGAGGTGTCGATAAAAATAAAATACAGACATGAGTGCATCATGATCATTCTTATAATAGCAACATATATAGATTTTATCATATGATTTCTTATGCTCCTGTAACGATCAATTCAAAATGTCAAGTATGGTTCAGAAACTTCATTGGGAACTAACAAACTATAATCTCAGTCATTGAAGCAATTGCAATTTATCATAACATCAGAAAGAGTCAAGAATAGAGCCTTTCAGTTAGTCCACATACTCAACTATCATATAGTCTTCTACAATTGCCAACACTCATGCAATACTTGTGGTTATGGAGTTTCAACCGGACACTAAGAAAGATAGGGGCTTATTGTGTTGCCTCCCAACGTATTCACCTTTGGGTGATGTCAACAATATTAATTCATGCTAACTTACATCCAATTGGATATATATATATATATCAAGATCTTTCAAACACGAGGAGCTTGCCAAAGGATAAAATGAAAAAGGGAAAGGTGAAGCTCACCTTGACTCAAGCATAAAGTAAAAACATAAAGTAAAAGATAGGCCCTTCGCAGAGGGAAGCAGAGGTTGTCATGTGCTTTTAGGGTTGGATGCATAAAATCTTAATGCAAAAGAACGTCACTTTATATTGTCACTTGTATGTGGACCTTTATTATGCAGTCCGTCGCTTTTATTGCTTCCATAACAAGATCGTATAAAGCTTATTTTCTCTACACTAATAAGTCATACATATTTAGAGAGCAATTTTATTGCCTGCCACATGACAACTTACTTGAATGATCTCACTCAATCCATACGTAGGTATGGTGGAATCTCATGGCAAAACTGGGTTTAAGGGTATTTGGAAGCACAAGTAGTATCTCTACTTGGTGCAAGGAATTTTGGCTAGCATGAGGGGGAAAGGCAAGCTCAACATGTTGGGAAGATCAATGACAATATACTTTAACTAAGATTTGAGAAAACATAAACCATTACGTTATCTTCCTTGTGCAACATCAACTATTTTAGCATGTCATACTTAATGAGTGCTCACAATCATAAAAGATGTCCAAGATAGTATATTTGTATGTGAAAACCTATCCTTCCTTATTACTTCCTACTAATTGCAACGATGACCAAAACTATGTTTGTCAACTCTCAACAACTTTTATGCCTCATACTTTCTATGTGTGAAGTCATTACTATCCATAAGATCAATATGAACTCTTTTATTCTTTCTACTTCCTCAAGATCATAGCAAGATAGCAAAGCCCTTGATAGAACACTAATATTTATTATAGATAGCTCACGGACTCGATTACATAAAGAGATCACAAAGCAAAACTCAAAACTACTTGATACTAAAACTTCAATCTACTAGATCAAGATACTACTAAAAGGATCGAACTAAATAAAACGGTAAAGATAGGGGTGTGATGGTGATACGATACCGGGGCACGTCCCCCAAGCTTGGCAGTTTCCAAGGGGAGTGCCCATACCCATGTGATTATGTCTCCTTCTTCATGGTTGGTGTTATGATCTTCTTGGCGATGATGCCCCTCAGGATACGATTCTCCTCCTCGAGCTTATTGACTTGTTGTTTGAGGTCCATAATTTCTTTGCGGAGCTTGCCCGTAATGGCTAAAGCTCCCTTTACCCAAGGATGCTGCATAGCTTCTGGAGAACAAGTGACGCTCTTTTTCATATTTTCATAACAAAGAAATTTAACGTTGGAAGGGATGACCGAATTTGGAATAGCCGAGCTATGTAGTTCCCCCATCATGACTCCTGCTTGGAGATGAGAGGTAACTTCTTGATCTTCCTCCATGGCATCTATCCTTTTCAAGTCGGCCTCCATCTCATCCTCCGTTGATGGTCCAAAGTGATAAGCATCGCTATTTGCTCCTGGACCTGGTGTCGGGTGAGACACCCGACTCTCCTCGACTGACTCTTGAGAAGACACCTTGCTCTTAATCTACTACAGGAACAACTCGAAACAAAAACAGAGGATATTTGCGTGATATGGTGGTCAAAGCCTTCGGGAGATTATATAATGAATTTTTACCGACCAAAATACGTAACGTGCAAGAAGACAGAGTCCAGGAGGCACACGAGGTGGCCATGAGACAGGGGGGCGCCCAGAAAGGGTGGGTGCGCCCTCCACCCTCGTGGAGGCCTCGTGTCCTTCCCGGACTACTTCTTTCTTTCCAAAATTCTTAAATATTCCAAAACGGATAAGAATTGCCATTAGAATTGTTTTGGAGTCGGTTTACTTACCGTACCACATACCTATTCCTTTTCGGAGTCTTGAATGTTCTTGAAAGTGTCCCTTATGTATTCCTACGGGGTTACGGTCTCAACAATATTAGTTTCAACATTGATAGGATTACGTGAGATATAATGTTTAATTCTTTGACCATTAGCCACCCTCGGACTTGTGCCTTCGAAGTTGTTGATTTTTATGGCATCGGAACGATAGACTTCCTCGATAACGTAAGGACCTTCCCATTTAGAAAGAAGTTTTCCTGCAAAAAATCTTAAACGGCAGTTGAATAATAACACATAATCACCTACGTTAAACTCACACTTTTGTATCCTTTTGTCATGCCAGCGTTTGACTTTTTCTTTCAATAGCTTGGCATTCTCATAGGCTTGGGTTCTCCATGCATCAAGTGAGCTAATATCAAATAACCTCTTCTCACTGGCAAGTTTGAAGTCATGGTTGAGCCCTTTAATAGCCCAATATGCTTTATGTTCAAGTTCAAGAGGTAAGTGACATGCTTTTCCATAAACCATCTTATACGGAGACATGCCCATAGGATTTTTATATCTAGTTCTATAGGCCCATAATGCATCATCAACTTTTTTCGACCAATTCTTTCTAGATCTATTTACAGTCTTTTGCAAAATTAATTTGAGCTCTCTATTGCTCAACTCTACTTGACCACTAGACCGCGGGTGATAAGGAGATGCGATTCTGTTATTAACGTCATACTTAGCAAGCACCTTACGGAAAGCACCATGAATAAAATGTGAACCCCCATTAGTCATAAGATATCTAGGGACTCCAAACCTCGGAAAAATAACTTCTATAAGCATTTTAATAGAAGTGTTATGATCAGCACTACTAGTTGGAATAGCTTCTACCCACTTAGTAATGTAATCAACAGTAACTAAAATATGTGTATAACCATTAGAGGCAGGAAAAGGTCCCATATAATCAAAGCCCAAACATAAAATGTTTCAATAACAAGAGAATAATTCATAGGTATTTCTTGACGTCTACTAATATTACCAATTCTTTGACATTCATCACAAGATAAGACAAACTTACGAGCATCTTTGAAGAGAGTAGGCAAATAAAAACCAGATTGCAATACCTTATGTGCAGTTCTATCTCCAGCGTGGTGTCCTCCATATGATTCAGAGTGACACTTGCGTAGGATCTGTTCCTGTTCATGCTCAGGTACACAACGTCTAATAACACCATCTACTCCTTGTTTATAAAGGTGTGGGTCATCCCATAAGTAATGCCTTAAATCATAAAAGAACTTTTTCTTTTGCTGGTATGTGAAACTAGGTGGTATAAATTTAGCAACAATGTAATTAGCATAATTAGCATACCAAGGAGCAGTTCGAGAAGCATTAAGGACCGCTAATTGTTCATCAGGAAAGCTATCATCAATAGGCAGTGGGTCATCAAGAACATTCTCTAACCTAGACAAGTTGTCTGCAACGGGGTTCTCAGCTCCCTTTCTATCAATAATATGCAAATCAAACTCTTGAAGCAAGAGAACCCATCTAATGAGAATAGGCTTAGCATCTTTCTTTTCCATAAGATATTTAATAGCAGCATGACCAGTGTGAATAGTAACTTTGGAATCAACAATATAAGGTCTAAACTTATCACATACAAACACATCTGCTAAGAACTCTTTTTCAGTAGTAGCATAATTTCTCTGGGCAGTATCAAGAGTTTTACTAGCATACTAGATAACATTCAGTTTCTTATCAACTCTTTGCCCAAGAACAGCACCTATAGCATAATCACTAGCATCACACATAATTTCAAAGGGTAAATTCCAATCAGGTGGCTGAACAATAGGTGCAGTGATCAAAGCTTTCTTAAGTATTTCAAATGCTTCTACACAATCATCATCAAAGACAAAAGGAATAACTTTTCTCAATAAATTACTTAGAGGCCTAGAGATTTTAGAAAAGTCCTTAATGAACCTCCTATAAAAACCGGCATGACCAAGGAAACTTCTTATAACTTTTATGTCCTTGGGACATGGCATCTTTTCAATAGCAACAACTTTAGCTTTATCAACTTCAATACCTCTCTTAGAAATCTTGTGCCCCAAGACAATGCCTTCATTAACTATAAAGTGGCACTTTTCCCAATTCAAGACAAAACTAGTGTCTTCGCATCTTTGCGAAACTCGATCAAGGTTGCTCAAGCAATCATGAAAAGAGGATCCATAAACGGAGAAATCATCCATGAATACCTAATACGTCCATTTTGCATCATGCTTTTATATCAATATTTATTGCATTATGGGCTGTTATTACACATTATATCTCAATACTTATGGCTATTCTCTCTTATTTTACAAGGTTTACCATGAAGAGCGGGAATGCCGGCAGCTGGAATTCTGGCTGGAAAAGGAGCAAATGTTGGAAACCTATTCTGCACAACTCCAAAAGTCCTGAAACTCCACGAAACAACCTTTTGGATTTAATAAGAATTTATGAGCGAAAGAAATAGGCCAGGGGGGCCACACCCTGTCCAGGAGATAGGGGGTGCGCCCCCCCCCCCCATAGGGCGCGGCCCCCTATCTCCTGGGCCCCCTGGTGGGCCTCCGGCGTCCATCTTCTACTATATCATCACTTTTACCCTGGAAAAAATCATGGGCAAGCTTACAGGACAAAACTCCGCCGCCACGAGGCGGAACCTTGGCAGAATCAATCTAGGGCTCTGGCGGAGCTGTTCTGCTAGGGACACTTCCCTCCGGGAGGGGGAAATTGTCACCAACGTCATCACCAACGATCCTCTCATCGGGAGGGGGTCAATCTCCATCAACATCTTCACCAGCACCATCTCCTCTCAAAACCTAGTTCATCTCTTGTATCCAATCTTGTATCAAAACCACATATTGGTACCTGTGGGTTGCTAGTAGTGTTGATTACTCCTTGTAGTTGATGCTAATTGGTTTACTTGGTGGAAGATCATATGTTCAGATCCTTTATGCATATTATTACTCCTCTGATTATGAACATGAATATGCTTTGTGAGTAGTTACGTTTGTTCCTGAGGACATGGGTGAAGTCTTGCTATTAGTAGTCATGTGAATTTGGTATTCGTTCGATATTTTGATGAGATGTATGTTGTCTTTTCCTCTAGTGGTGTTATGTGAACGTTGACTACATGACACTTCACCATTATTTGGTCCTAGAGGAAGGCATGGGGAAGTAATAAGTAGATGATGGGTTGCTAGAGTGACAGAAGCTTTAACCCTAGTTTATGTGTTGCTTCATTAGGGGTTGATATGGACCCATATGTTTAATGTTGTGGTTTGGTTTACCTTAATACCCCTTTTTGTAGTTGCGGATGCTTGCAATAGGGGTTAATAATAAGTGGGATGCTTGTCCAAGTAAGGGCAGTACCCAAGTACCGGTCCACCCACATATCAAATTACCAAAGTACCGAACGCGAAGCTTACGAACGTGATGAAAACTAGCTTGATGATAATTCCCAATGTGTCCTCGGGAGCTCCTTCTTCATTATTAGAATTTGTCCAGGCTTATCCTTTGCTACATAAAGGATTGGGCCACCTTGCTGCACCTTATTTACTTTATTTACTTTTTACTCGTTACTATTTATCTTATCACAAAACTATCCATTACCTACAATTTCAGTTCTTGCAGGGAATACCTTACTGAAAACCGCTTATCATTTCCTTCTGCTCCTCGTTGGGTTCGACACTCTTACTTATCGAAAGGACTACGATAGATCCCCTACACTTGTGGGTCATCAAGACTCTTTTCTGGCGCCGTTGCCGGGGAGTGTAGCGCTTTTGGTGAGTGGAACTTGGTAAGGAAACATTTATATAGTGTGCTGAAATTTTCTGTTACTTGTCACCATGGAACTAATCCTTTGAGGGGCTTGTTTGGGGTATCTTCACCCCAACCAGAAGAGCAAAGAGACGCTCCTCAACCTACTGAACTTTATGAAAATATTCACTTTGAGATTCCTTCGGGTATGATAGAAAAACTGTTAGCTAATCCTTTTGCAGGAGACGAAACATTGCAACCCGATTTACACCTTATCTTTGTGGATGAAGTTTGTGGATTATTTAAGCTTGCAGGTATTCCCGATGATGTTGTCAAAAGGAAGGTCTTCCCTTTATCTTTTAAGGGAGATGCAATAACATGGTATAGGCTATGTGATGATACGAGATCTTGGAATTATAAGTGATTGAAGTTGGAATTTCACCAGATGTTCTATCCTATGCATCTTGTTCATCGTGATCGTAATTACATATATAATTTCTGGCCTCGCGAAGGAGAAAGCATCGCTCAAGCTTGGGGGAGGCTTAAGTCAATGTTGTATTCATGCCTCAATCATGAGCTCTCTCAGGAAATGATTATTCAGAATTTTTATGCTCGGCTTTCTCTCGATAATCGCAACCTGCTCGATACTTCCTGTGCTGGTTCTTATATGCTAAAGACTATTGATTTCAAATGGGACTTATTGGAAAGAATTAAACGCAACCCTGAAGATTGGGGTTCCGATGATGGTAAGGAGTCAGGTATGACACCTAAGTTCAATTGTGTTAAATCTTTTATGGATACCGATGCTTTCCTGGATTTAGCTCTAAGTATGGACTTGACTCTGAGATAGTAGCTACTTTTTGTGAATCTTTTGCTACTCACGTTGATCTCCCTAAAGAGAAGTGGTTCAAATATAATCCTCCTGTTGAAGTGAAAGTAGTTGCACCTATTACAGTCGAAGAAAAGACTATTACATATAGTGATCCTATTGTTCCTACTGCTTATGTGGAAAAACCTCCTTTTCCTGTTAGGATAAAAGATCATGCTAAAGCTTCGACTGTTGTTCGTGAGAGTAATACTAGAACCTATACACCTCCTGAGCAAATTAATGTTGAACCTAGTATTGCTATGGTTAAAGATCTCTTGGATGAGGATTTAGATGGGCATGTTATTTCTTTCTTGGGTGAGACTGCTAATATTGCAAGATCTGATACTAAGACACGTAGACCTGTTGTAGGCATGCCTGTTATTTCTGTTAAAATAGGATATCATTGTTACCATGGCTTATGTGATATGGGTGCTAGTGCTAGTGCGATACCTTATGATCTTTATAAAGAAATTATGCACGAAATTGCACCTGTTGAATTAGAAGACATTGATGTTACTATTAACCTTGCTAATAGGGATACCATTAAACCTATTGGGATTGTTAAAGATGTTGAAGTTTTGTGTGGGAAGGTTAAATACCCTGCTGATTTTCTTGTTCTTGCTTCCCCACAAGATGATTTTTGTCCCATTATTTTTGGTAGACCCTTCTTGAATACAGCTAGTGCTAATATTGATTGTGAAAAAGATAATGTCACAGTTGGCATAGATGGTATTTCTCATGAGTTTAATTTTGCTAAGTTTCGTAGACAACCTCGTGATAGGGAACCATCTTGTAAGGATGAAATTATTGGTCTTGCTTCCATTGCTGTTCCCCCAACTGATCCGTTAGAACAATATTTGCTAGACCATGAAAACGATATGTTTATGAAGGAAAGGGAAGAAATAGATGAAGTGTTCCTTAAACAGGAACCTATGCTGAAACATAACCTTCCCGTTGAAATTCTTGGGGATCCCCCTCCACCCAAGGGTGATCCCGTGTTTGAACTCAAACCTTTTACCTGATAATCTTAAGTATGATTATCTTGATGAAAAAGAAATATATCCTGTTATTATTAGTGCTAACCTTTCAGAGAAAGAAGAAGAAAGATTATTGAAAACTCTGAAGAAGCACTGAGCTGCTATTGGATATACTCTGGATGATTTTTAAGGGCATTAGTCCCACATTATGTCAACAAAAGTTTCAGTTGAGAAAGATGCCAAATCAGTTAGAGATCCTCAAAGACGATTAAATCCCAAAATGAAGGAAGTGGTAAGAAAGGAGATTCTAAAGTTCCTTGAGGCAGGTATTATTTATCCCGTTGCTGATAGTGAATGGGTAAGCCCTGTCCATTGTGTCCCTAAAAAGGGAGGTATTACCGTTGTTCCTAATGATAAAGATGAATTGATCCCGCAAAGAATTATTATAGGTTATAGGATGGTAATTGATTTTCGTAAGTTAAATAAAGCTACTAACAAAGATCATTACCCTTTACCTTTTATTGATCAAATGCTAGAAAGGCTATCCAAACACACACATTTTTGCTTTCTAGATGGTTATTCTGGTTTCTCACAGATACCTGTATCAGCGAAGGATCAATCTAAAACTACTTTTACTTGCCCGTTTGGTACTTTTTCTTATAGACGTATGCCTTTCGGTTTATGTAATGCACCTGCTACCTGTGACGCCCCCGATTCAATCGTACACTAATCATGCATGCAAACGTGTACGATCAAGATCAGGGACTCACGGAAAGATATCACAACACAACTCTAAAAACATAAATAAGTCATACAAGCATCATAATACAAGCCAGGGGCCTCGAGGGCTCGAATACAAGTGCTCGATCATAGACGAGTCAGCGGAAGCAACAATATCTGAGTACAGACATAAGTTAAACAAGTTTGCCTTAAGAAGGCTAGCACAAACTGGGATACAGATCGAAAGAGGCGCAGGCCTCCTGCCTGGGATCCTCCTAAACTACTCCTGGTCGTCGTCAGCGGGCTGCACGTAGTAGTAGGCACCTCCGGGGTAGTAGTCGTCGTCGACGGTGGCGTCTGGCTCCAGGGCTCCAGCATCTGGTTGCGACAACCAGGTAGAAGGGAAAGGGGAAAAAGAGGGAGAAAAGAAACCGTGAGTACTCATCCAAAGTACTCGCAAGCAAGGAGCTACACTACATATGCATGGGGATATGTGTAAAGGTCAATATCGGTGGACTGAACTGTAGAATGCCAGAATAAAAGGGGGATAGCTAATCCTGTCGAAGACTACGCTTCTGGCAGCCTCCGTCTTGCAGCATGTAGAAGAGAGTAGATTGAAGTCCTCCAAGTAGCATCTCCAAGTAGCAACTCCAAGTAGCAACTCCAAGAAGCATCGCATAGCATAATCCTACCCGGCGATCCTCTCCTCGTCGCCCTGTAGAAAAGCGATCACCGGGTTGTCTGTGGAACTTGGAAGGGTGTGTTTTATTAAGTATCCGGTTCTAGTTGTCATAAGGTCAAGGTACAACTCCAAGTCGTCCTGTTACCGAAGATCACGGCTATTCGAATAGATTAACTTCCCTGCAGGGGTGCACCACATAACCCAACACGCTTGATCCCATTTAGCCGGACACACTTTCCTGGGTCATGCCCGGCCGCGGAAGATCAACACGTCGCAGCCCCACCTAGGCACAACAGAGAGGCCAGCACACCGGTCTAAACCTAAGCGCACAGGGGTCTGGGCCCATCGCCCATAGCACACCTGCACGTTGCGAGGGCGGCCGAAAGCAGACCTAGCCTAGTGGCGTTCCAGTCCAATTCAGCGCGCGCCGCTCCGTCGCTGACGTCTAAAGTGCTTCGGCTGATACCACGACGTCGGGATACCCATAACTACTCCCACGTAGATGGTTAGTGCGTATAGGCTCGTAGCCGACTCAGATCAAATACCAAGATCTCGTTAAGCGTGTTAAGTATCCGCGAACGCCGAACAGGGCCAGGCCCACCTGTCTCCCAGGTGGTCTCAACCTGCCCTGTCGCTCCGCCACAAAGTAACAGTCGAGGGCCGTCGGGAACCCAGGCCCACCTCTACCGGGATGGAGCCACCTGTCCTTTCAGCCCCCTCGTCAGAATCACTTGCGGGTACTCAATGAGCTGACCCGACTTTAGTCACCATCTGTATAGTATGTATGTATGTATAGTATATACCCGTGATCACCTCCCAAGTGATCACGACCCGATAGTATAGCAAGGCAGACTGACAAGAATGTAGGGCCAATGATGATAAACTAGCATCCTATACTAAGCATTTAGGATTGCAGGTAAGGTATCAACAGATGTAGCGACAATGTCAGGCTATGCATCAGAATAGGATTAACGAAAGCAGTACCATGCTACACTACTCTAATGCAAGCAGTATAGAGGAGAATAGGCGATATCTGGTGATCAAGGGGGGGCTTGCCTGGTTGCTCAGACAAGAAGGAGGGGTCGTCGGTGACGTAGTCGTCCACAGGGGCATCAGCATCGTCACGGGGGCTACCGGAGAGAAGAGGGGGAGAAACAGTAAATACATAGCAAGCAAGTGCATAACAGGTCAACAAGCAGAGTTAGACGTGTTCTAACGCGGTATGAGGTGATACCGGTGAAGGGGGGAAACATCCGGGAAAGTACCCCCAGTGTTTCGTGTTTTCGGACAGATGAACCGGAGGTGAAATGTTGCAGGTTCTCTATGCTAGGGACGCGTGGCGGACGAACGGGCTGCGTATCCGGATTCGTCTCGTTGTTCTGAGCAACTTTCATGTTGAAAATATTTTAATCCGAGTTACGGATTAAAAGATATGATTTTCTAAAGATTTTATTAATTTCTGGAATTTAATTAATTATTTAAATTAATTCGAAAAATAGATTAATGACATCAGCATGATGTCATGCTGACATCAGCAGTCAACAGAGTTGACTGGTCAACCTGACCAGTGGGTCCCACTGGTCAGTGACACATTTTAATTAACTGATTAATTAAACTAACCATAATTAATTAGGAGGGTGGGCCCCACTGTCATTGTTTGATTAATTAACTAATAGTTAATTAGGTTAATCTAATTGTGATTAATTAGCTTAATTAATTCTTTAACTAATTAATTAATTTTATTATTATTTATTTATTTATTTATTTTTATTATTATTATTTTTAATCTTTTTTTTATTAAAACTTTCTGGGGGGTGTGGGCCCCCACTGTCATCGGCCCACAGGGGCATAACGGGCGCGCGGGCTTTCGGGGGCGGGCGTGCGTCCGAGCGGGCACAACGGGCGTCGGGCGCCGTGTGCAGGGGGTGCGGGCGCAACCCTGAGGGCGCGCGGCGCAC
>NC_041387.1:337960082-337982701 GCF_002162155.2 Triticum dicoccoides | reverse complement strand
TGTTTTCCTTTTTTTCCTTTTTGTTACTATTCATGTTAGTTTTATAAATTATAAAATTAGTTCCTAAAATTGTATTACTACTTATTCTAATGCCACAATAACTTGGGCGCCCAAACAATTTAGTTTAACATTTTATATATTATAAAACGAATTTAATTACTGGTTTTAGCTACTGTTTATTTACTTTAGAGCATTTAGCTATTTTATAAAAGTGTGGTTTCTTCACCATAATTACCTACGCATTATTTGGCACAACCAGAACATTATAGTTTTATTATTTGAAAAGTTTTGTCGTTTGCCTATATTTTAAATTTGAATTTGAATCGGTTTCGAACTAACTCGAGATTAGCAACTACAAACGAGGTGACATGGCATCATTAGCAAAGGATCACTGTAGCTTAATTACCCGGGCGTCACACTACCTTTCAAAGATGCATGATGGCTATATTCTCTGATTTTTGTGAAAAGATTTGTGAGGTATTCATGGATGACTTCTCTGTCTATGGATCCTCTTTTGATGATTGTTTGAGCAACCTTGATCGAGTTTTGCAGAGATGCGAAGACACTAGTCTCGTCCTAAATTGGGAAAAGTATCACTTTATGGTTAATGAAGGCATTGTCTTGGGGCACAAGATATCTGAGAGAGGTATTGAAGTTGATAAAGCCAAAGTTGATGCTATTGAAAAGATGCCATGTCCCAAGGACATAAAAGGTATAGGAAGTTTCCTTGGTCACACCGGTTTTTATAGGAGGTTCATTAGGACTTCTCTAAAATATCTAGGCCTCTGACTAATTTATTGCAAAAAGATATTCCTTTTGTCTTTGATGATGATTGTGTAGAAGAATTTGAAACACTTAAGAAAGCTTTGATCACTGCACCTATTGTTCAGCCACCTGATTGGAATTTACCTTTTGAAATTATGTGTGATGCTAGTGATTATGCTGTAGGTGTTGTTTTAGGGCAAAGAGTCGATAAGAAATTGAATGTTATACAGTATGCTAGTAAGACTCTTGATACTGCCTAGAGAAATTATGCTACTACTGAAAAAGAGTTCTTAGCAGTTGTGTTTGTATGTGATAAGTTTAGACCTTATATTGTTGATTCCAAAGTTACTATTCACACTAATCATGCTGCTATTAAATATCTTATGGAAAAGAAAGATGCTAAGCCTAGACTCATTAGATGGGTTCTCTTGCTCCAAGAATTTGATTTGCATATTATTGATAGAAAGGGAGCTGAGAACCCCGTTGCAGACAACTTGTCTAGGTTAGAGAATGTTCTTGATGACCCACTACCTATTAATGATAGCTTTCCTGATGAACAATTAGCGGTCTTCAATGCTTCTCGTACTGCTCCTTGGTATGCTGACTATGTTAATTACATTGTTGCTAAATATATACCGCCTAGTTTCACATACCAGCAAAAGAAAAAGTTCTTTTATGATTTAAGACATTACTTCTAGGATGATCCACACCTTTATAAAGAAGGAGTAGATGGTTTTATTAGACGTTGTGTGCCTGAGAATGAACAGGAACAGATCCTACGCAAGTGTCACTCTGAATCCTATGGAGGACACCATGCTGGAGATAGAACTGCACACAAGGTACTTGCTACCTCTTGAGCACTGCGTCGGATTTCCCTGAAGAGGAGAGGATGATGCAGTAAAGTATCGTAAGTATTTTCCTCAGTTTTTGAGAACCAAGGTATCAATCCAGTAGGAGACCACGCACAAGTCCCTCATACCTACACAAAACGATAGCAACTCGCAACCAACGCTTAGGGGTTGTCAATCCCTTCACAGTCACTTACGAGAGTGAGATCTGATAGAGATAATATTTTTGGTATTTTTGATAGATAGATGCAAAGTAAAAATAAAAGGTAAAGTAAAAAAACAAAGCAAGTAAATAAAGTGATATAGATTGATATGATGAGAATAGACCCGGGGGCCATAGGTTTCACTAGTGGCTTCGCTCAAGAGCATAAGTATTCTACAGGGGGTGAACAAATTACTGTTGAGCAATTGACAAAATTGAGCATAGTTATGAGTATATCTAGGCAATGATCATGTATATAGGCATCACGTCCAAAACAAGTAGATCTAAATGATTCTGCATCTACTAATATTACTCCACTCATCGACCGCTATCCAGCATGCATCTAGAGTATTAAGTAAAAACAGAGTAATGCCGTAAGCAAGATGACATGATGTAGAGGTATAAATTCATGCAATATGATAAAAAAAACCATCTTGTTATCCTCGATGGCAACAATACAATATGTGCCTTGCAACTCTTTCTGTCACTAAGGACACCGCAAGATTGAACCCAAAGCTAAGCACTTCTCCCATTGCAAGAACTACCAATCTAGTAGGTAAATGATAAAAAAAGAATTTTTATGCGGAGTGATACTTTGGCATAATTTCAATGTAAATCTTCTTAATTGTGATATGAATATTCAGATCCGAAAGATTCAAGACAAAAGTTCATATTGACACAACAATAATAATACTTCAAGCATACTAATCAAAGCAATCATGTCTTCTCAAAATAACATGTCAAAAGAAAGTTCATCCCTACAAAATCATATAGTTAGGCTATGCTTCATTTTCGTCACACAAAGATGTTACCAACTTCTATACCCCCGATGACAAGCCAAGCAATTGTTTCATACTTAAATAATCTCAAACTTTTTCAACCTTCACGCAATACATGAGGGTGAGCCATGGATATAGCACTATGGGTGGAATAGAATATGATGATGGGGATTGTGTGGAGAAGACAAAAAAGGAGAAAGTCTCACATCAACTAGGCGTATCAACGGGCTATGGAGATGCCCATCAATAGATATCGATGTGAGTGAGTAGGGATTGCCATGCAACGGATGCACTAGAGCTATGAATGCTCAACAAAAGAAAACTTGTGGGTGTGCATCCAACTTGCTTGCTCACGAAGACCTAGGGCATTTGAGGAAGCCCGTCGTAGGAATATACAAGCCAAGTTCTATAATGAAAAATTCCCACTAGTATGAAAAAGACAACTTATGAGACTCACTACATGAGGAACAAGGTGCTACTTTAAAGCACAATATATGAGACTCACTACATGAAGAACAAGGTGCTACCTTGAAGCACAAGTGTGGAAAAAGAGATAGTAGCATTGCCCCTTTTTTGGGCCTTTCTTTTTTTCTTTTTGGCCTTTCTCTTTCTTTTTTTATTTGGGCAATGCTCTAATAATGATGATCATCACACTTCTATTGATTACAACACAAGGATTACAACTCGAAACTTAGAACAAGATATGACTCTATATGAATGCCTCCGGCGGTGTACCGGGATGGTGCAATGAATCAAGAGTGACATGTATGGAAAATAATGCATGGTGGCTTTGCCACAAATACGATGTCAACTACAAGATCATGCAATGGCAATATGACAAAAGTAATGTATGTCATGATGATGATGGTGGAAGTTGCATGGCAATATATCTCGAAATGGCTATGGAAATTCCATGATAGGTAGGTATGGTGGCTATTTTGAGGAAGATATAAGGAGGTTTATGTGTGATAGAGCATATCGTATCACGGGGTTTGGATGCAACGGCGAAGTTTGCGCAAACTCTCAAGGTGAGAAAGGGCAATGCGCGGTACCGAAGAGGCTAGCAAAGGCGGAAAGGTGAGAGTGCGTATAATCCATGGACTCAACATTATTCAAAAGAACTCATATACTTATTGCAAAAATTTAGAAACCATCAAAAATTCAAGTACTACGTGCATGCTCCTAGGGGGATAGATTGGTAGGAAAAGACCATTGCTCATCCCCGACCGCCACTCATAAGGATGCACAAGCCAGGTACACTTCATGTTTCAAATTTGTTACACAACTTTAACCATACGTGCATGCTACGGGACTTGCAAACTTCAACACAAGTATTTATCAAATTCATAATCACCCAACTAGCACGACTTTGATATTATCACCTCCATATCTCAAAACAATTATCAAGCATCAAACTTATCTTAGTATTCAATTCACTCAAAATAAAGTTTCACATATCTTGAACACCAAGTATATTAACATTAAGAAAATTACCATGCTATTAAAGACTCTCAAAATAATCTAAGTGAAGCATGAGAGATCAAAAGTTTCTTTAAAACAAATCCACCACCGTGATCTAAAAGATCTAAGTGAAGTGCTATAGCAAAAATTATCATGCTCAAAAGGTATAAGTGAAGCACAATGAGCAAAACTATCAAGCTCAAAAGATATAAGTGAAGCACATAGAGTATTCTAACAAATTCCAATTCATGTATGGCTCCCTCAAAAGATGTGTACAGCAAGGATGATTGTGGTAGACTAACAAGCAAAGACACAAATAATACAAGACGCTCCAAGCAAAACACATATCATGTTGGTGAATAAAAATATAGCTCCAAGTAAATTACCGATGGAAGTGGACGAAAGAGGGGATGCCTTCCGGGGCATCCCCAAGCTTTGACTTTTTGGTGTCCTTGTATTATCTTGGGGGTGCCATGGGCATCCCCAAGATTAGGCTCTTGCCACTCCTTGTTCCATAATCCATCAAAAGAATTCACCCAAAACTTGAAAACTTCACAAAACAAAACTCAACAGAAATCTCGTGAGCTCCGTTAGAGAAAGAAAACAAAAGACTACTTCCAGGTACTGTAATGAACTCATTCTTTATTTATATTGGTGTTAAATATACTGTATTCCAACTTCCCTATGGTTCATAGACTGAATTACTAGCCATAGATGCATTGAAATAAGCAAACAACACACGAAAAACAGAATCTGACAAAAACAGAACAGTCTGTAGCAATCTGTAACTAACGCAAACTTCTGGAACTCTTAAAATTCTACCAAAATAGGAAGTCCTGTACAATTTTTTTATTGATCAGCAGCAAAAAGAATCAACGCAAAAGCATGTTCGTGTGATTTATCATAACTAAATTAGTGCGCGCAAAGTTTCTGTTTTTCAGCAGAATCAAATCAACTATCATCGTAGGTTATCCTATAGGTCCTACTTGGCACAAACACTAATTAAAACATAAAACCACATCCAAACAGAAGGTAGATGGATTATTTATTCCTAAACAGAATCAAAAACAAAAAAACACAAAATAAAATTGGGTTGCCTCCCAAAAAGCGCTATCGTTTAACGCCCTTAGCTAGGCATAAAAGCAAGGATAGATCTAGGTATTGCCATCTTTGGTAGGCAATCCATAGGTGGCTCTCATGATAGATTCATATGGTAAATTTTTTTCATGGAAGTGTTCCATACCCTTCTTTAAGGGAAATTGGAATCTAGTATTCCCTTCCTTCATATCAGTAATTGCACCAATCGTTCTAAGGAAAGATCTACCAAGAATAATAGGACATGAAGGATTGCAATCTATATCAAGAATGATAAAATTTACGAGCATGTAATTCCTATTTGCAACAATAAGAACATCATTAATTCTTCCCATAGGCTTTTTAATAGTGGAATCCACAAGATGCAAGTTTAGAGAGCAATCATCAAAATCACGGTAATCTAGCAAATCACATAAAGTTTTGCGAATAGTAGAGACACTAGCACCCAAATCACATAAAGCATGAAACTCAAAGTCTTTAATTTTAATTTTAATAGTAGGTTCCCACTCATCATAGAGTTTTCTAGGGATAGAAACTTTCATCTCAAGTTTTTCTTCATAATATTTCATCAAGGCATCAACAATATGTTCGGTAAAGGCCTTATTTTGTCTATAAGGATGAGGACATTCTAGCATGGATTACAACAAGGAAATACAACCAATCAAAGAGCAATTTTCAAAATTAAATTCCTTGAGATCCAAAATAGTGGGTTTAGTAACATCACGGTTTCTATTTCTTTCAATCCCACTTTCATCAATTTCATCATCAAGATCTAGAAACTCCGAATTCTTAGAACGTCTTCTAGGTAAAGGAAGATAATCTTCAGATTCATCAAGATTCATATTGCAAAAAAAGATTTAATGGGGGACACATCAATAACTTTTAGATCTTCATCTTGATTTTCTTAGGGATTGGAAGAACACGCTTTAATAAAGGCATTTTTGAAAGCACGCATCCTAGCGGTTCTTTCCTTGCACTCATCAATGGAAATTCTCATGGCTTTGAGAGACTCATTTATATCATGCTTAGGAGGAATAGATCTAAGCTTTAAGTAATCAATTTCAAGAGAAATTCTATCAATGTTCCTAGACAAATCATCAACTTTAAGCAATTTCTCTTCAAGCAAAGCATTAAAATTCTTTTGTGAACTCATAAACTCTTTAACACTACTCTCAAATTCAGAGGGCATCTTATTAAAATTTCCATAAGAGTTATTGTAGGAGTTTCCATAATTATTAGAAGGATTACTAGGATAAGGCCTAGGATTAAAATTCCCTCTATAAGCATTGTTTCCAAAACTATTCCTACCAACAAAATTCACATCCATAGATTCATTATTATTCTCAAGCAAAGTAGACAAAGGCATATCATTGGGATCAAGAGGAGTATTTTTAGGAACAAACATCTTCATAAGTTCATCCATCTTTTCACTCAAAACATTGATTTCTTCTATATCATGCACTTTTTTACTAGAAGATCTTTCGGTGTGCCATTGAGAATAATTAGCCATAATATTATCAAGCAATTTGGTAGCATCCCCTAACGTAATTTTCATAAAAGTGCCTCCCGCGGCCGAATCTAAAAGATTTCTAGAGGCAAAATTCAATCCGGCATAAAAATTTTGTATGATCATCCATAAATTCAAACCATGAGTAGGGCAACTGCGAAGCATTAATTTCATTCTTTCCCAAGATTGGGCAACATGCTCATGATCAAGTTGTTTAAAATTCATGATATCGTTCCTAAGAGTGATAATCTTAGCGGGAGGAAAATACTTAGAGATAAAAGCATCTTTGCACTTGTTCCAAGAATCAATACTATTTTTAGGCAAAGACGAAAACCAAACTTTAGCATGATCTCTAAGTGAAAACGGAAATAACTTTAATTTGACAATATTGTTATCCGTATCTTTCTTCTTTTGCATATCACACAAATCAACAAAATTGTTTAGATGAGTAGCGGCATCTTTACTAGGAAGGCCAGCGAATTGATCTTTCATAACAAGATTCACCAAAGTGGTATTGATTTCACAAGACTCATCATTATTAAGAGGGGCAATCGGAGTACTAAGGAAATCATTATTATTGGTATTCGAGAAATCACACAATTTGGTATTATCTTGAGCCATGGCAACAAGTAATCCAACACACAAGCAAACAAAAAGACAACGGGAAAAAGGCAAACGGGAAAGAGAGGAGGAGATTGGGAAAGAGAGGGCAAATAAAACGGCAAGGATGAAGTGGGGGAGAGGAAAACGAGAGGCAAATGGCAAATAATGTAATGCGAGAGATAGGGATTGCGATGGGTACTTCGTATGGTTGACTTGCTTGCGTGAGCCTCCCTGGCAACGGCGCCAGAAATTCTTCTTGCTACCTCTTGAGCACTGCATTGGATTTCCCCGAAGAGGAGAGGATGATGCAGTAAAGTAGCGTAATTATTTCCCTTAGTTTTTGAGAACCAAGCTATCAATCCAGTAGGAGACCACGCACAAGTCCCTCATACCTACACAAAACGATAGCAACTCGCAACCAACACTTAGGGGTTGTCAATCCCTTCACGGTCACTTACGAGAGTGAGATCTGATAGAGATAATATTTTTGGTATTTTTGATAGATAGATGCAAAGTAAAAATAAAAGGTAAAGTAAAAACAAAGAAAGTAAATAAAGTGATATAGATTGATATGATGAGAATAGACCCGGGGGCCATAGGTTTCACTAGTGGCTTCTCTCAAGAGCATAAGTATTCTACGGTGGGTGAACAAATTACTGTTGAGCAATTGACAAAATTGAGCATAGTTATGAGTATATCTAGGCAATGATCATGTATATAGGCATCACGTCCAAAACAAGTAGATCGAAACGATTCTGCATCTACTACTATTACTCCACTCATCGACCGCTATCCAGCATGCATCTAGAGTATTAAGTAAAAACAGAGTAACGCCGTAAGCAAGATGACATGATGTAGAGGGATAAATTCATGCAATATGATAAAAAACCCATCTTGTTATCCTCGATGTCAACAATACAATACGTGCCTTGCAACTCTTTCTGTCACTGAGTAAGGACACCGCAAAATTGAACCCAAAGCTAAGCACTTCTCCCATTGCAAGAACTACCAATCTAGTTGGCCAAACCAAAAAGATAATTCGAAGAGACTTGCAAAGATAACTCAATCATAGATAAAAGAATTCGGAGAAGAATCAAATATTTTCCATAGATAATACTGGATCATAAACCCACAATTAATCGGTCTCAACAAACACACCGCAAAAAGAAGATTACATCAAATAGATCTCCACGAGAGAGGGGGAGAACATTGTATTGAGATCCAAAAAGAGAGAAGAAGCCATCTAGCTACTAGCAATGGACCCGAAGGTCTGAAGTAAACTACTCACACTTCATCAGAGGGGCTATGGTGATGATGTAGAAGCCCTCCGTGGTGGATGCCCCCTCCGGTGGAGCTCCGAAACAGGCCCCAAGATGGGATCTCGTGGATACAGAAGGTTGCGCTGGTGGAATTAGGTTTTTGGCTCCTGTTCTGATCGCTCGGGGGTACGTAGGTATATATAGGAGGAAGGAGTACGTCGGTGGAGCTCCGAGGGGCCCACGAGGTAGGGGGGCGCGCCCAGGGGGGGCGCGCCCTCCACCCTCATGACCTCCTCGGGCACTTCTTGGAGTAGGGTTCAAGTCTCCTGGGTCACGTTTGGTTGGAAAATCACGATCCCGAAGGTTTCATTCCGTTTGGACTCCGTTTGATATTATGTTTCTTCGAAATACTGAAAAAGGCAAAAAACAACAATTCTGGGTTGGGCCTCCGATTAATAGGTTTGTCCCAAAAGTAATATAAAAGTGGAAAATAAAGCCCAATATAGTCCAAAGCAGTAGATAAAGTAGCATGGAGCAATCAAAAATTATAGATACGTTGGAGACGTATCTGTACTACAATCTCGTTTTTATTGGCCTACTCTCTTCAAAGATGTTCGTAAGTTTTTCTTATCTTGTGATGAATGTCAAAGAATAGGTAACATTAGTAGATGTCAAGAAATGCCTATGAATTATTCTCTGGTTATTGAACCGTTTGATGTTTGGGGCTTTGATTATATGGGACCTTTTCCTGCCTCCAATGGTTATACACATATTTTAGTTTCTGTTGATTACGTTACTAAGTGGGTATAAACTATTCCAACTAGTAGTGCTGATCATAACACTTCTATTGAAATGCTTAAAGAAGTTATTTTTCCGAGGTTTGGAGTCCCTAGATATCTTATGACTGATGGTGGTTCACACTTTATTCATGGTGCTTTTCGTAAGATGCTTGCTAAGTATGATGTCAATCATAGAATCGCATCTCCTTATCACCCGCAGTCTAGTGGTCAAGTAGAGTTGAGCAATAGAGAGCTCAAATTAATTTTGCAAAAGCCTGTGAATAGATCTAGAAAGAATTGGTCCAAAACACTTGATGATGCATTATGGGCCTATAGAACTGCATACAAAAATCCTATGGGTATGTCTCCATATAAGATGGTTTATGGAAAAGCATGTCATTTACCTCTTGAACTTGAACATAAAGCATATTGGGCTATTAAAGAGCTCAATTATGACTTCAAACATGCCGATGAGAGAAGGTTATTTGATATTAGCTCACTTGATGAATGGAGAACCCAAGCATATGAGAATGCCAAGCTTTTCAATGAAAAAGTCAAACGCTGGCATGATAAGAGGTTACAAAAGAGTGAGTTTAACGTAGGAGATTATGTGTTATTATTCAACTCTCGTTTAAGATTTTTTTTGCAAGAAAACTTCTCTCAAAATGGGAAGGTCCCTACATTATCGAGGAGGTCTATCGTTCTGGTGCTATAAAAATCAACAACTTCGAAGGCACAAATCCGAGGGTGGTAAACGGTCAAAGAATTAAACATTATATTTCAGGTAATCCTATCAATGTTGAAACTAATATTATTGAAACCATAACCCCTGAGGAATACATAAGGGACACTTTTCGGAACATTGCAGACTCCGAAAAGGCATAGGTACGTGGTACGGTAAGTAAACCGACTCGCAAAACAACTCTAATGGCAATTTTTATCAGTTTTGGATTATTTAAGAATTCTAGGAAGAAAGAAGTAGTCCGAAAGGGACACGAGGCTCCCACAAGAGAGGAGCCCCCCCTGTAGGGCGCGCCCCCCTGTCTCGTGGGCACCTCGTGTGCCTCCCAGACTCCTTTTTCTGGTATGTTACGTATTTTGGTCGGTAAAAATTCATTATATATACTCAAGAAAGTTTTGACCACCGTATTACGCAAATATCCTATGTTTTCGTTTTGAGCTGTTTATGTTTCATATCTAGAGCATCATGGCATCTCCAAGCGCTCCCAAGGACAAGTTTTTCGAGAGGGTTATCAACCCCTATCTCGTGGAAGTGCTACATCATCCTCAAACCATTGAGATGCGTGAGGGGGTGTTGCACATCCGCGATGTGGAGGGACCAAGGCGTACCGGGAGCGTGGAGACAAAGCTCGAAGCCGTGGAACAAGAAGTTTTCAAGTGCCAAGGGATGGTGGAGCATGGACTCAACGCCAACCAGACGATGATCACGGAGTTCACTAACAACCACAAGCTAGATGCCAAAGTCATTGGGGAGACCATCTTCAAGCTTCAAGAGAAAATCGAACACCTCCAAGCCCAGATCTATGACCTGCAAAATCAGAATTGTGAGTATGAATATAGATTTAAGAGGATGAGTTTGGCTGCAGATTTAAGGATCCTGGAGACTCGGTCATCCTTTTATGATGGAGAGCCTATGCCTTGGAAGACGGACGACAAGCCTACATCATCAACAACTCCACCATTACCTCGAAGGAAATAATCATATGGGTATGGGCACTCCCCTTGGCAACTGCCAAGCTTGGGGGAGGTGCCCCGGTATCGTATCACCATCACACTCCTATCTTTATTGCTTTATTTAGTTTGATCCTTTTAGTAGTATCTTGATCTATTAGTTCGAAGTTTTGATATCAAGTAGTTTTGAGTTTTTGCATTGTGATTTCTTTATGTAATCGAGTCTGTGTGCTATCTATAATAAAGATTAGTGTTGAGTCAAGGGCTTTGCTATGTTGCTATGATCTTGAGAAAGTAGAAAGAACAAAAGAGTTCATATTGATCTTATGGATAGTGATAACTTCACACATAGAAAGTATGAGGCATAAAAATTGTTGAGAGTTGATGAACGTAGCCTTGGTCATTGTTGCATTTAATAGGAAGTGATAAGGAAAGAGGGGTTCACTTATAAATATATTATCTTGGACATCTTTTATGATTGTGAAGCACTCATTAAGTATGACATGCTAAAAGAGTTTATGTTGGATAAGGAAGACAACGTAATGGCTTATGTTTTCCGACATCTCAGTTAAAGTATATTGTCATTGACCTTCCAAACATGTTGAGCTTGCCTTTCCCCCTAATGCTAGCCAAATTCCTTGCACCAAGTAGAGATACTACTTGTGCTTCCAAATATCCCTTAAACCCAGTTTTGCCATGAGATTCCACCATGCCTACCTATGGATTGAGTAAGATCCTTCAAGTAAGTTGTCATCGGTGCAAGCAATAAAAATTCCTCTCTAAATATGTATGACTTATTAGTGCAGAGAAAATAAGCTTTGTACGAACTTGTTGTGGAAGTAACAAAAGCGACAGACTGCATAATAAAGGTCCACATACAAGGGGCAATATAAAGTGACATTCTTTTGCATTAAAATTTCATGCATATACCCTAAACGCGCATGACAACCTCTGCTTCCTTCTGCGAAGGGCCTATCTTGTATTTCATGTTTTTACTTTATGCTTGAGTCAAGGTGATCCTCACCTTTCCCTTTTTCATTTTATCCTTTGGCAAGCTCTACGTGTTGGAAAGATGATGATATATATATCCCATTGGATGTAAGTTGGCATAGGCTATTAGTGTTGACATCACCTAAAGGTGAATACGGTGGGAGGCAACACAATAAGCCCCTATCTTTCTCAGTGTCCGGCTGAAACTCTATAACCACAAGTATTGCATGAGTGTTAACAATTATAGGAAACTACGAGATAGTTGAGTATGTGAGTTCGCTGAAAAGCTCTATTATTGACTCTTTCTGATGTTACGATAAATTGCAATTGCTTCAATGACTCAGATTATAGTTTGTTAGTTCCCAATGAAGTTTTTGAGCCATACTTGACATTGTGAATTGTTTATTACTTGAGCATAGGAAATCATATGATAAAATCTATATATGTTGCTATTATTAGAATGGTCATGATGCCCTCATGTTTGTATTTTATGTTTATTGACACCTCTATCTCTAAACATGTGGACATATTTTTCGATTTCGGCTTCCGCTTGAGGACAAGCGAGGTCTAAGCTTGGGGGAGTTGATACGTCCATTTTGCATCATGCTTTTATATCAATATTTATTGCATTATGGGCTGTTATTACACATTATATCTCAATACTTATGGCTATTCTCTCTTATTTTACAAGGTTTACCATGAAGAGGGGGAATGCCGGCAGCTGGAATTCTAGCTGGAAAAGGAGCAAATGTTGGAAACCTATTCTGCACAACTCCAAAAGTCCTGAAACTCCACGAAACAACTTTTTCGATTTAATAAGAATTTATCAGCGAAAGAAATAGGCCAGGGGGCCCACACCCTGTCCAGGAGACAAGGGGGCACCCCCCCCCCTATAGGGCGCGGCCCCCTATCTCCTGGGCCTCCGGCATCCATCTTCTGCTATATCATCACTTTTACCCTGGAAAAAATCATGGGCAAGCGTACAGGACGAAACTCCGCCACCACGAGGCAGAACCTTGGCGGAATCAATCTAGGGCTCTGGCGGAGCTGTTCTGCGGGGGACACTTCCCTCCAGGAGGGGGAAATCATCACCAACGTCATCACCAACTATCCTCTCATCGGGAGGGGGTCAATATCCATCAACATCTTCACCAGCACCATCTCCTCTCAAAACCCTAGTTCATCTCTTGTATCCAATCTTGTATCAAAACCACAAATTGGTACCTGTGGGTTGCTAGTAGTGTTGATTACTCCTTGTAGTTGATGCTAATTGGTTTACTTGGTGGAAGATCATATGTTCAGATCATTTATGCATATTATTACTCCTCTGATTATGAACATGAATATGCTTTGTGAGTAGTTACATTTGTTCCTGAGGACATGGGTGAAGTCTTGCTATTAGTAGTCATGTGAATTTGGTATTTTTGATGAGATGTATGTTGTCTTTTCCTCTAGTGGTGTTATGTGAACGTCGACTACATGACACTTCACCATTATTTGGGCCTAGAGGAAGGCATGGGGAAGTAATATGTAGATGATGGGTTGCTAGAGTGACAGAAGCTTAAACCCTAGTTTATGCGTTGCTTCGTTAGGGGTTGATATGGACCCATATGTTTAATGTTGTGGTTAGGTTTACCTTAATACTCCTTTTTGTAGTTGCGTATGCTTGTCCAAGTAAGGGCAGTACCCAAGTACCGGTCCACCCACATATCAAATTATCAAAGTACCGAATGCGAATCTTATGAACGTGATGAGAACTAGCTTGACGATAATTCCCAATGTGTCCTCGGGAGCTCCTTCTTCATTATTAGAATTTGTCCATGCTTATCCTTTGCTACATAAAGGATTGGGCCACCTTGTTGCACCTTATTTACTTTATTTACTTTTTGCTCGTTACTATTTATCTTATCACAAAACTATCCATTACCTACAATTTCAGTCCTTGCAGAGAATACCTTACTGAAAACCGCTTATCATTTCCTTCTGCTCCTCGTTGGGTTCGACACTCTTACTTATCGAAAGGACTACGATAGATCCCCTACACTTGTGGGTCATCAATACCTCACAAATCTTTTCACAGAAGTCAGAGAATATAGCCATCATGCATCTTTGAAAGGCAGCAGGTGCATTACATAAACCAAAAGGCAAACCTCTATAAGCAAAAGTACTGAAAGGGCAAGTAAAAGTAGTTTTTGATTGATCCTTTGCTGACACAGGTATTTGAGAGAAACCATAATAACCATCTAGAAAGAAGAAATGTGTGTGTTTGGATAGTCTTTCTAGCATTTGATCGATAAAAGGTAAAGGGTAATGATCTTTCTTAGTAGCTTTATTTAATTTACGGAAATCAATTACCATCCTATAACCTGTAATAACTCTTTGTGGGATCAATTCATCTTTATCATTAGGAACGACAGTAATACCTCCCTTTTTAGGAACACAATGGACAGGGCTTACCCAATCACTATCAGCAACGGGATAAATTATACCTGCCTCAATGAGATTTAGTATCTCCTTTCTTAGCACTTCTTTCATCTTAGGATTCAATCTTTGTTAAGGATCTCTAACTGGTTTGGCATCATCCTCCAAATTAATTTTGTGTTGGCATAACATGGGACTAATGCCTTTGAGATCATCCAGAGTATATCCAATAGCAGCACGGTGCTTCTTCAAAGTTTTCAATAATCTTTCTTCTTCTTGCTCTGAAAGGTTAGCACTAATAATAACAGGATATATTTTCTTTTCATCAAGATAAGCATACTCAAGATTATCAGGTAATGGTTTGAGTTCAAACATGGGATCACCCTTGGGTGGAGGGGGATCCCCAAGAATTTCAACGGGTAGGTTGTGTTTCAGAATAGGTTCCTGTTGAAGGAACACTTCATCTATTACTAGGAGGCACGGCAATAGAAGCAAGACCAATAATCTCATCCTTACTAGGTGATTCTTTATCATGGGGGTGTCTACAAAACTTAGCAAAATTAATCTCATGAGACACATACCCTAAGCCAATTGTAATAGTATCCTTTTCGCAATCAAACCTAGCCTTAACACTATTCAAGAAGGGTCTACCAAAAATAATGGGACAAAAGTCATCCTGTGGGGAACTAAGAATAGGAAAATCAGCAGGATATTTAACCTTCCCACACAAGACTTCAACATCTCTAACAATCCCAATTGGTGAAATAGTATCTCTATTGGCAAGCTTGATAGTAACATCAATAACTTCCAATTCAGCGGGTGCAATATCATGCATAATTTCTTTATATAAGTCATAGGGTATTGCACTAGCACTAGCACCCATATCACATAAGCCATGGTAACAATGATCTCCTATTTTAACAGAAATAATAGGCATGCCTACAATAGGTCTATGTATCTTAGCATCTGGTCTAACAATATTAGCAGTCTCACCACAGAAATAAATAATATGCCCATCTAAATCATCATCCAAGAGATCTTTAACCCCAGCAATACTAGGTTCAACTTTGATTTGCTCAGGAGGTGTATAAGTCCTATTATTACTCTTACGAACAACAGTCGAAGTTTTAGCATGATCCTTTATCCTAACAGGAAAAGCGGGTTTCTCAACATAAGTAGTAGGAACAATAGGATCACTATAAGTGACAGTATTTTCTTCAATGGTAATAGGTGCAACTACTTTTACTTCAATGGGAGGAGTATATTTAAACCACTTATCCTTAGGGAGATCAACGTGAGTAGCAAAAGATTCACAGAAAGCAGCTACTATCTCAGAGTCAAGTCCATACTTAGCGCTAAATCCACGAAAAGCATCGGTATCCATAAAAGATTTAACACAATCAAACTTAGGTGTCATACCTGACTCCTTACCATCGTCGGAAACCCAATCTTCAGAGTTGCGTTTAATTCTTTCCAATAAATCCCATTTGAATTCAATAGTCTTCAGCATATAAGAACCAGCACAGGAAGTATCGAGCATGTTGCAATCATTGGGAGAAAGCCGAGCATAAAAGTTTTGAATAATCATTTCTTTTGAGAGCTCATGATTGGGGCATGAATATAACATTGACTTAAGCCTCCCCCAAGCTTGAGCGATGCTTTCTCCTTCGCGAGGCCATAAATTATATATGTAATTATGATCACGATGAACAATATGCATAGGATAGAACTTCTGGTGAAATTCCAACATCAATCGTTTATAATTTCAAGATCCCGTGTCATCACATAGCCTATACCATGTCAATGCATCTCCCTTCAAAGATAAAGGGAAGACCTTCCTTTTGACAACATCATCAAGAATACCTGCAAGCTTAAATAATCCACAAACTTCATCCACAAAGATAAGGTATAAATCGGGATGCAATGTTCCATCTCCCGAAAAGGGATTAGCTAGGAGTTTCTCTATCATACCCGAAGGATTCTCAAAGTAAATATTTTCAGTAGGTTCAGTAGGTTGAGGAGAAACTCTTTGCTCTTCTGGTAGGGGTGAAGATACCCCGAACAAGCTCCTCAAAGGATTAGTTTCCATAGTAACAAGTGACAGAAAATTTCAGCACACTATATAAATGTTTCCTTACCAAGTTCCACTCACCAAAGGCGCTTCACTCCCCGGCAACGGTGCTAGAAAAGAGTCTTGATGACCCACAAGTGTAGGGGATCTATCGTAGTCCTTTCGATAAGTAAGAGTGTCGAACCCAACGAGGAGTAGAAGGAAATGACAAGAGGTTTTCAGTAAGGTTTTCTCTGCAAGCACTGAAATTATAGATAATAGATAGTTTTGTGATAAGATAAATTGTAACGGGTAACAAGCAATGAAAGTAAATAAAGTGCAGCAAGGTGGCCCAATCCTTTTTTGTAGCAAAGGACAAGCCTAGACAATTTCTTATAATGAGAAAAGAGCGCCCGAGGACACATGGGAATTATCGTCAAGCTAGTTTTCATCACGCTCATATGATTCGCGTTCGGTACTTTGATAATTTGATATGTGGGTGGACCGGTGCTTGGGTACTGCCCTTACTTGGACAAGCATCCCACTTATGATTAACCCCTATTGCAAGCATCCGCAACTACAAAAGAAGTATTAAGGTAAACCTAACCACAGCATTAAACATATGGATCCAAATCAGCCCCTTACGAAGCAACACATAAACTAGGGTCTAAGCTTCTGCCACTCTAGCAACCCATCATCTACTTATTACTTCCCAATGCCTTCCTCTAGGCCCAAATTATGGTGAAGTGTCATGTAGTCGACGTTCACATAACACAACTAGAGGAGAGACAACATACATCTCATCAAAATATCGAACGAATACCAAATTCACATGACTACTAATAGCAAGACTTCACCCATGTCCTCAGGAACAAACGTAACTACTCACAAAGCATATTCATGTTCATAATCAAAGGAGTATTAATATGCATTAAGGATCTGAACATATGATCTTCCACCAAGTAAACCAATTAGCATCAACTACAAGGAGTAATCAACACTACTAGTAACCCACAGGTACCAATTTGTGGTTTTGATACAAGATTGGATACAAGAGATGAACTAGGGTTTTGAGAGGAGATGGTGCTGGTGAAGATGTTGATGGAGATTGACGCTCTCCCGATGAGAGGATCGTTGGTGATGACGATGGTGATGATTTCCCCCTCCCGGAGGGAAGTTTCCCCGGCAGAACAGCTCTGCCGGAGCCCTAGATTGGTTCCGCCAAGGTTCCGCCTCGTGGCGGCGGAGTTTCATCCCGTAAGCTTGCTTCTGATTTTTTTCCAGGGTAAAAGCCTTCATATAGCAGAAGATGGGCACCGGAGGGCCACCAGGGGGCCCAGGAGACAGGGGCACACCCAGTAGCGGTGGGAGCGCCCCCCACCCTCCTGGACAGGATGTGGGCCCCCTCTGGTAGTTTCTTCGCACAACAATTCTTATTAATTCCAAAAATACCTTCGTGGAGTTTCAGAATTTTTGGAGCAGTACAGAAT
The DNA here is from genome assembly GCF_002162155.2 of Triticum dicoccoides. Classification (NCBI taxonomy): domain Eukaryota; kingdom Viridiplantae; phylum Streptophyta; class Magnoliopsida; order Poales; family Poaceae; genus Triticum; species Triticum dicoccoides. The sequence goes on along the minus strand of NC_041387.1, from coordinate 337,964,760 downwards.
AGGTTTCCAATGTTTGCTCCTTTTCCAGGCAGAATTTCAGCTGCCGGCATTCCCCCTCTTGATGGTAAACCTTGTAAAATAAGAGAGAATAGCCATAAGTATTGAGATATAATGTGTAATAACAACCCATAATGCAATAAATATTGATATAAAAGCATGATGCTAAATGGACGTATCACCCCCTTTAACAGTACTGTGTTTCCTATGACTCAAGAAAGAGAAAATGAAACTATGAAAACAAAAGTCTTCACGCTTCATAATCCTCGCATGAATATCCAAGTCTTCAGGGTCACACCAATTTCTTCACTTTCAAAATCTTTAGGAGAACCAAAGTATTCAGCTGAAGACATACATTTTTAGGGGTCGACTTTCACAGTAAATATCAAACTCCTCATCGACTTATAGAGCCTGTGTACACTCACAAACATATTAGTCCCTTAACCCATTAGTCTTCAATACACCAAAATCACTAAGGGGCACTAGATGCACTTACAATCTCCCCCTTTTTGGTGACTCATGACAAACAGGTTAAGTTTTCAACGGCGATAAACATATTAATTGAAAGTGCTCAATATTGAGGAATTTGTTTGCAAGATATAGAAGAACTCCCCCTGAATATGTGCATATTTGTGGAAATTTCTTTTGACAGCAGATGCACATTGTAGAGTAATAGCATGGAGATCTCCCCCTATATCTTGTAATTCATACACGCATTTATCATATCGAATGATGAATTTGAAATGCATGATGAAATATGGTGACCGATGTAATTCAACATGCGTGCATAACATATATGAGGAAATAGCATGCAGAAAAACAGAGCAAAAGTATCAGGTCACCATCGGACTTTAGTTTACAACTCGATCCAGCAAACACTTCAGAAGAGAGAGTTGCAACTTAACAAAAAACGCCCATATAAATAGACCCATTTGAAGGCTAACTCAAATTACTCCCCCTTTGTCATCAAATGACCAAAACGAAGGAAAAGTGAGGACTAACGCCCCTTAAGAATATCATCACGAAGTCGATGGAGGAGCGCCAGCGTTGTTGGGGTCGGTTGTTGAAGTAGGGCCTGCCGCAGTGTCATCCAAACCTTCATTTTCATCAGTCTCGCACGATGAAGAAAACGAGCTGGCCACCAAAGAAGGAACTTCGAATTTCTTGATTTTCTTCGACGGACGCTTAGACCAGTCAAAGTCCTGCTTGAAGCCCATCTGCTTAAGATCTTCTTCACCGTAGAGATGAGACAGAACAGACTAGGTGCGATCAAATACTTCATGGAGGTAGTAATGGCTTTTCTTCACTGAATTGTGTGTAGCAGTCATGTTGTGCAGAATTGAACCAAACTGATGCTTGACCCATTTGTGGTGTTGATCGACCTTCTGATGAAGACTGAGGAGTAGCTCACAATCAGTCATCACCCTTGGAGTTGTGCCATGAGAATTTTGCTTTGAAGCATTGGCGGCAGAGTCATGAGTGGCAGAGTCATCATTGGTGGAGTAGGATGCAGCTTTGCGGAACTGTCCATCCAATGGACGAATGCCTTCATCAATGATAGTGGCCTTGCCCTTCTCATCAGCTGAGGAAATAGTCCGAGTGAGGACTTCAATGGGGGGCAAGTAACTGCCATGGTTAAGAGTATCAGACTTGTAGTTGATTGAACACCTTAATCTGATGAATTCCATGATCTAGGGAGCGTAAGGCTTCAATTCAAACGGAGAAAGAGCAACATTTGCCATAGTCCTCATGAAGAAATCATGGTAGTTGATTGGAATACCATGCATGATAGTGAATAGCAGATTCTTCATGATGCCACCGACTTCTTCATCATTAGAGTCATGGCCTTTGATAGGGCTCGGGGTCTTGGTCAAAATTCTGTATACGGTCCGAGGCACATAAAGCAATTCCTTAATGAGGAATTTTTTTCTTGGGGCTTGGCCAGACTTCAGCAGCTTCATCAACACTTGCATGAAATGATCAGAGAGCTCAGGTTCATGATAGAGGAGATGTGCACCTTCAAGGGGAGGACTGACAGGCAGGGCATGAAGCAATTCAGAGGCTGGTGCTTTGAAGTGTGTGTTCTCTGTCATCCAGTCCAACACCCAAGAATTGATATCTTCATAATTGCCGGTGATGTGCAGCATCGCGTAGAACTGAAGAATTAGCTCTTCATTCCAATCGCTTATATAAGTGCAAAAGTTGAGTAGCCCAACATCATGAAGAACACTGAGGACTGGGGTGAAGCATGGCAGTGATTCCATATCCACATGAGGAATATGCTCATGGTCAAAGATTGTCACTCCCAATATATGACCCTATCCTAAAGGAACTCGAAGGTCCCACCAAGGATAGAAGCGCATATTGGAGACGCTTTAGCAAGGTGGATATCATTACATCGTACCATTACATAATAGTTGGGGATACATACAAGAGGCATACAATGCCACACAAATACAACATCATCATACATAAGAACAGCACCCGGCTACGGATGAAACACAAACAGAAACTCAAACGACATCCACCCTGCTAGCCCAGGCTGCCGACCAGGAACCTAACCCTTGATCGAAGAAGAAGCAGAACTCCAAAAGAAGCAAACATCGCTCTCACGTCATGATCATCGCATTACCTGTACCTGCAACTATTGTTGTAGTAATCTGTGAGCCATGAGAACCCAGCAATCCCATTTCCATGGGTATCAAGACTAGCAAAGCTTAATGGGTATGGAAGGGATAAGTGGTGAGGTTGCGGCAGCGACTAAGCATATATGGTGGCTAACATACGCAAATAAGAGCGAGAAGAGAAGTAATGCAACGGTCGAGAAGCTAGAAGTGATCAAGAAGTGATCCTGAAACTACTTACGTTCATACATAACCCAAAACCGTGTTCACTACCCGGACTCCGCCGAGAAGAGACCATCACGGCTACACACGCAGTTGATGCGTTTTAAATCAAATCTGGTGTCAAGTTCTCTACAACCGGATATTAACAAATTCCCAACTGCCACATAACTGCGGGCACAGCTTTCGAAAGTTTAAACCCTGTAGGGGTGTCCCAACTTAGCCCATTATAAGCTCTCACGACCAAAGAAGGATATTCCTTCTCCCAGGAAGACCGGATCAGTCTCGGAATCCCGGTTACAAGACATTTCAGCAATGGTAAAACAAGACCAGCAAGACCGCCCGAATGTGCCGACAAATCCCGATAGGAGCTGCACATATCTCATTCTAAGGGCACACTGGATGAGACAAGCTACGAGTAAAACCAACCCTCAAGTTTCCCCGAGGTGGCCCCGCAGGCTTCTTGGTTCGGACCAGCACTTAGAGAAGCACTGGCCTGGGGGGATTTAGAATAAAGATGACCCTTGGGTTAATTACTCCCAAGGGAAAGGTTATAGGTTGTTATGAAAATGTAAAACCAAAGTTGGGCCTTGCTGGAGGAGTTTTATTCAAAGGAAACTGTCAAGGGGTTCCCATACACCCGGCCGTGTAAGAAACGCAAAATCAAGGAACATAACACCGGTATGACGGAAACTAAGGCAGCAATAGTGGAACAAAACACTAGGTGTCGGTGTCAAAACCGGCGGATCTCGGGTAGGGGGTCTCGATCTGTGCGTTAAGGTTGATGGTAACAGGAAGCAAGGGACACAGATGTTTACCCAGGTTCGGGCCCTCTCGATGGAGGTAAAACCCTACTTCCTGCTTGATTAATATTGATAATATGGGTAGTACAAGAGTATATCTACCACGAGATCGTAGAGGCCAACCCTAGGAGCTAGCCTATGACGGTATGAATGTAATTGTGTTCGGCCTTCTAAGGACCAACCTCTCCGGTTTATATAGACACCGGAGAGGGCTAGGGTTTACATGGAATCGGTTACAAGGAAGGAAACACAATATCCTGATCGCCAAGCTTGCCTTCCACGCAAAGGAGAGTCCCATCCGGACACGGGCCGAAGTCTTGAGCCTTGTATCTTCACGCTTCAATAGTCTAGACGTTGTACGCAGTCCGGTTGTCCGGATACCCCCTAATACAGGATTCCCTCAGTAGCCCCTGAACCAGGCTTCAATGACGATGAGTCCGGAGTGCAGTATTGTCTTCAGCATTGCAAGGCGTGTTCCTCCTCCGAATACTCCAAAGTAATCATCAAACACTTAGAACGTGTTCGGATATGCGAGATAATCTTCATATGCCACCGCAGAGAGGATGATATTTTACAAATGCAACCAGCTGACAACCTTCTCTGATGATGTGACATGTTATTATGGTCGAATCATTATTCGATATGTTTCCCCACAACCAGCTACAACGCATACTACGAGGCAGTTTCTTTGACACGTCCTGTCAAAGCAGAGATCGTGTCCCCTTATCACGGGATTCTCATTAATACGGGTATGGGTAATCTAACCGTGCCGCTAATCGCGATGAGTGGGAGGCAGACGGGTTCCACCGAGAAAGTGGGGAGGCACAAAAAGCTTTCATCGCCTCTATAAGGAGGTCAGATTCCTTTCTCTTTTACCCACGCCTTCTCCTCCCGCTAGCTCATTCCCCTTTGTTCGAGCCCTAACGCCCAAGCACTTTTCTCCTCCATCGAAGAGAGGCTTTTCGAAGATGTCTGGATCCGGAGCTGGAGGCAGATGGATGGCCTCAACCGTCAAGGAGAAGGGCATCAAGAAGC
>NC_041387.1:337947820-337959929 GCF_002162155.2 Triticum dicoccoides | reverse complement strand
GGAATCTTATGAAAGAGTCGTGTTCCTTCCCCATTTCGTTCGTGGGCTCGGGTTTCCCCTCCACCCGTTCGTCAAAGGAGTCATGTATTACTACGGGATCGATTTTCATGATCTTTCCCCCAACTCCTTTCTCAATATCTCGACGTTTATCGTCGTGTGCGAGGCTTTTCTCCAGATCCCACCCCACTTCGGCCTATGGCTGAAGATCTTCAATGTGAAGCCCAAGGTGGTGAGTGGTGAACACGCCGAGTGCAGTGGCGCCATGGTAAGCAAGATGCCCAAGGCTGTTTGGCTGAAAGGCGCTTTCAACGACTCCATCAAGGAGTGCCAGCAGCAGTGGTTCTATATCACCGAACCACGCGGCAAGAAGTGGGCGGCAACTCCAAAGTTCAGATCCGGAGCTCCACTGCGGCTCACGTCCTGGCCCGAGAAGGGCCCGAACTGGTGCTCGTCCGATGAGTTGTTACTGCTCCAGACGCGCATTCAGGGTGTGGTCGACGGGGACGTCAAGCTCGTCGATGTAGTCCAGGTGATGTTAGTTCGCATGGTTCTCCCTTGTCAGCGCCGAGCTTGTGCCCTGTGGGAATTCGATCCGGACAAGCACCAAACCCTTCGGGAGCTTTATGATTCCTCCCACAAGGATATCCGGAAGGTGCTCTTTAAGTCCGGCAAATCGTGGTCGGGCCCCGCCGAGGACCGTGGGTATCAATCATCCCATTCTCCAAGCTCGGTAAGTCACAGCCACACTCTGTCTATTCATGCTTTAATTGGCCCGTCATACGGGAGACATCCTCATCGCGTTTCGTTGCAACTTCAGGGATGGGTAAAGAAGGTGCAGCGGCTACATTGTCCAGCCCCCCTGCCGGAGGAACCGGTCGGACCCCTTCTGACGAAGATGCTGGTCCGCGCGCCTTACAAGGCGCCAAAGAAAGAGGCCACCAAGAAGGTCAAGAAGACCCGTGGTGGCCTTCGCCGTCGTGAGGCTTCGGATGTCCAATCCGAAGACTCCAGCGATGATCCTTCGTCTGAGGACGAAGAGGAGGAAGCAGAGGAGGATGAGCCTCACTCTGATGGAGGGAGGAAGAGGACCGCCTCCACATCTCAGGAGGCCGGATCGCCCAAAAGGGGGGAAAACCCCCTCTCAGGGGCATCCACTTCAGCTACCGATAACAGCCCGGAGTGGGATCCCAGGGCCCAGCCCCTAGAGAAGTCGTAAGTATCCGAACACACATATGCATCCAGGATCGTTTTTGGGTATAGTAGTTTTGACTGTTGCCTACATATTGCACAGTCCGGCAAGGTCCTGCACCGGTCGGTCCTCGTCGGAGGATTCACTAGGCTCGGACGCCCTGGAGAGCGAGACGCCTCCGTAGGCCCCTTCCCCCAAGTCCGGGTGCGACACTCATCTCGACAAGACCTGGACCAGGGAGGACATATCCCTGGTGCCGAACACGCGAGGATGGATACGGCCCCCAGGACCTCTAGGGTTCCGGGATCTAGCGAGCAGCCACCCCCGATGATGGGGGGCCTGCCTATGCCGCTGGCGTCCTCTGTTCGAGAAGAGTTGCCTGGCGGTCTATCGACAGCATTGAAGGACGCGTCTATTGTCGATGAGCATCGGGCCCTTATGGGTGCAGTGGTTGAAAGGATTCAGTCTGCCGAGAGCGGGCTGAACGAGTCCTGCCTTGGCCTTATAAAGGCTTTTGAGGTATGTTTCCTAGGAAACCCTTGAGGAATTTTCATAATATGAGTAGTAGCCCCTGATGCATTGTCCGACGGAGGAGACAGAGCCGGGCAGGGGATCAAAACCCCTGCTCTCGCAGGAGCCTATGTGAATGACGTATACCCTTTTGTGTGAAAACAGGCATCCGCAGAGAGGACGGCCGCTTACAATGCGGAAGTGTCCGAACTGAAGCAGAGCCTTGCATTGGCCGAGGAGGAACTTGGCCGCATGAGGAAGCAACTAGAAGATAAGCGAGGTATGTGGAAAACATTTGTATTGGAGTTGGCACGAACGAATGGTTGTGCAGAAATGAAAAATGTTAGTATTGTGTGCTCTAGGAGCGGGTGCCGAATACGAGGCACTAAAGAAAGCTTTGGCTGATGCCAGCAAGAAGGCTGAGGCCGAACAGGCACTTCGTGAAAAACACGAGGCCAAGGTTAAAACAGTTGAGCGAGAGCTCCAGGAAGCTGTGAAGAAAAGCGAGGGCTTAGAGCAGAGTCTAGAAGGGAAAGAATCCGAGCTCGCCCAAGCTCTCGAGGCTGCAGAAGGTGCTCGGGAAGAAGCCCGAGGTGTTGCGCGGGACATCCAGGAGGCCCGGAAAGTGGCGGCTGGTAAGGCCTTCTGTATTCTTAGCTCTTTATATGTTGGAATGTGAAGAATCCTAAGCGGCAAGCTGAATTCTTATTTTTCCAGGGGATTTTGCGGCTCTTCCTTGCAGCATATCAGATGCTACTCAATTCTACCGCACCGAGGGGAAGAAGACTGCGGAGAGGGATTTCTGGTCGCAGTATCTGGCGCTGAACTATCCGGTGCCATTTATCGATCAGATGAAACAGCTGGTCGAACTGCACCAGGCGGCCAAACTAGCCATGAAGGACTTAGTTGTCCGGCTGTGGCCTGCGGAGCCGATTCCAAGCAGCTACTTCGGACTCGTCAAGCGCATTGTGGGTGCCTCTCCTCAGCTTGACGCAATCAAGCGATCAGTTTGTATAGAGGGCGCGTGTATGGTGTTTGCCCATGCGAAAGTGCATTGGGGGAGGCTTGACGCGGAGAAGCTGATGACTGAGGGGCCGCCGGAGGGTAAGGAGCACTGCAAGCCCGAGCTGTATTATGAAGGTGTAATGAAAGGGGCCCGCCTTGTGGCGGACAAGTGTGCTAAAGACATCATATTTCCCTAAGGGCATTTGTGCCGCCTGTTGTAATATGGGATTATGGCATGTTTATTATATTTTATTTGAACATATGGTCTTCCTGTGCGGCTGTTTATTATATGAAAATTCTGAGAGTTGGCCAGTCGTGGGCTTCTGCCCCCTCATAAAAAGGATACGGAGGTGTTCGGGATATATCTGAACACTCTTGATCACTTAGTTGGGTCCTTTTAAGGAGGTGTATCTTTCCGCGAACCAGGCAATTGGACTATAAGGCTTCATTACTCTCACTTAGCCATAGGAATTCGAGTATGGTCGGCGCGGCCCCTAGTGTTCGGAAGGCCGAGCTAGGGGCTCTATTGGCGTCTGATCAAAAGACCGATCCGTCGCACTCAGCATTTATAATGGCGTTGTGCGGAATAAATCTTTAGGGATTTTATAACCTCTCGAACAGCGGACCGGCTCTCGCTTCATCATGACAGTCGGTTTTCGGCTTTCTCTACTGAGGTGCTCGTCCGGCTGAACCGGGACACAATCGCAGTAGTTCTTCCAGCACTACCTTAGCCGATAGAACGGAACGTAAGGTACCAAACCATGGGAGCCGGGCAAACCCAACCAATGAGCCAAGACATGATTCGGAGCAGATGCATATAGTGCTATAAGTTCGGGGTGCCAAGTGACCAAAAAGGTGGTCGGACTTTGTTGTCGTACTGCAAAGCCCCTGGTGCAACCAGGCGAACGCAAAGCGTGGCTGTCATTTTCGGCAAAAAGGCGTCGGCGATAGACGACAGCCGGTGATTGCTATTTAGGTCTACGCATTGTAGCAGGATGATATGTCTATGCATATGAGTATGATGTATGGAAAGAGGTGTTATTTGGCAGAACCTGTTGTGGCCGGACTAGAGGATTTTGTGAGTGGATCAAGGATGAATCTGAACTGCCTTCTACCTGCATGTTCCTTCCTTTGTGTGTCCGGGCTAATTCCATGCCGCCAGTCCTGTTCTGCGTCAATCGTTAGTTTGCAAATGCGAAATGCTTGAAGGCAGCTGGGTGTCCTCTTGTTGTTGGTCCCGAGGTCCCTAATCGGGCCCTGGTGTGCCCAGCCGTTAGACCGCGAGGTAGTGCGGACTCCGTGATGGGTGTCCGGATAGTTGGTTTGAATAATTTACCACGTGGAATCTAGTCGACGTGGTTTTTCCTGTTAGCATACGGTAAACTTCCGCATGGTGGGAAGGTGCTGAAGATTTATTCTTTGGCATAGCATTTTCGGGTTATCCGATGGCAACCGTGAGAGTGGTGGGCCAAGAAAACTTGGCCTTTGCGCCTTACATCTTTTAGGAGATGTTTTTCGTGGCGTCATACCCTTATGGGCTTTGTGTGTTATGTAGCCCCCAGACTACTAGGTCTAGAGGCATTGCAATTGACTTGCTGTGGTTTATGTGATCCTTGCCGATCGGCCGTACTATTCTGCTCTGGGGCGTGGGGCTCTTGACGAGACGTCTTCCCTGATTGCTTCCAGCGTGCGACCAGCCGCTTTATTTTGAGGATCATGTATTCTCTATTGGTATGCTTTGCGGTCCTTCTAGGAGTACCGTGAATTTCACATGGTTGATCGAGCGTGTGGCTCGGGCCGAATAGGTTTGAGTTTCTCTTTGTCCGTTGACCGGACTGGTATTTATTGGACCTGGCACCCCTTTCCTTGACCTGACGTTTGTTGTCGTTGCGCCGAGGCTTGAGGGTGCCTCTTTGCATATGCTTCTTACTATCTTGGACCGTAGTGATGTGTGGGCATTTGGGTGCGTGCTTGTGGTTTTCCTGCTCGAGTTGAAGTAGCCAGTTGTGCCTTGTATGCCCTTTGCCGGGGCTGTCGAGTTCGTATTTTTCGGTGGCCAGTACCTTGGTCCACCTTTCCACTAGCACATCTTGGTCAGCTTTAAGCTGCTCTTGCTTCCTTTGCAGGCTCCTTGCCGTGGCCATGAGCCGTCGCCTAAAGCGAACTTGCTCCACTGGGTCTGTAGGTACACCGAATTTATCATTGCCGAGGCTTGCCTCGTTGTCGGAGGGGGGTGTATAATTGCCCCTCTCCAAGTATCTCATCGTGACCGGTCTGGCCTGCTTAAGGGTAGGCTGCCCAGGGCTGTATTCCTCCTCGGCACCATCCGAACTGCTTTCGTCTCCGGGGCCGGTGTCGATGTGGCGGGGCTTGGAGTGGCGCCGATGACACACACATTTTGCTTTGCTCCCTGAGGGGTTGTCCTCCATTGCCTCGCCGCCCTTGGTTTTCCTTGGAGTGTCCACCATATATACATCGTATGAGGAGGTCGCTACCCGCCGCCCTATGAGCGGTGGTTCCTGTGATTCTCCTACATCGTTGTCCATACCGTCGATGTCTTCGGAGTCGAAGTTAAGCGTGTCGGTTAGGTCCTCAATCGTGGCAATGAAGTGGGTGGTGGATGGGCAACGAATTTCGTCATTGTCCGCTTCCCACTCGAGCCGGACATAGTTCAGCCCGGAGTCTTCTGACAAGGAGAGAGAGTTCAACAAGTCCCGCATGTCGCCAAAGGGCGAGTGCTGTAAGACGTCCACCGCAGCAAACTCCATCACCGGAGCCCGACAAGGATCGGCGGGCTCGGGGGCGCGTGGACAGGAACCTACATCCGGATATGAATCCGGGGGTCCGGAGTCACAGGCTCCCTCAGAGGTGAGACCTGTGTTCGGCTCCATCGCCGATGAGGGTATGGCCTGCAGGGTGGGGTCCAGCCCTCCATCCTTAGGAAATGCAACCTGCCCTGGATTCAGATCCGAGGCTTCTTCCGGGGTGATATCTCGTGCAACGTCTGACAGCAGGTCCAAACCATGCTCATCGTGACTGTTCGGCGCTTCTGGCGCCAGCCCGAATCTGTCGAAGATCAAATCCTCGCGAATATTCGCCGTGTAGTTCAAGTTCTCGAACCTGACCTAGTGGCCGGGGGCATGGCTATCGATCTGCTCCAGGTGGCCAAGTGAGTCGGCCCATAGTGCGAAGCCGCCGAACACAAAGATCTGTCCGGGGAGGAAAGTCTTGCCCAGGACAGCGTTGTTGGTGATGATCGAAGGAGCCATCAAGCCTGACAGCGACGACACAGAGGAACTCTCAAAGAAAGCACCAATGTCGGTGTCAAAACCGGCGGATCTCGGGTAGGGGGTCCCGATCTGTGCGTCAAGGCTGATGGTAACAGGAAGCAAGGGAAACAGATGTTTACCCAGGTTCGGGCCCTCTCGATGGAGGTAAAACCCTACTTCCTGCTTGATTAATATTGATGATATGGGTAGTACAAGAGTAGATCTACCACGAGATCGTAGAGGCCAACCCTAAGAGCTAGCCTATGATGGTATGAATCTAATTGTGATCGGCCTTCTAAGGACCAACCTCTCCAGTTTATATAAACACCAGAGAGGGCTAGGGTTTACATGGAGTCGGTTACAAGGAAACACAATATCCGGATCACCAAGCTTGCCTTCCATGCAAAGGAGAGTCCCATCCGGACACGGGCCGAAGTCTTGAGCCTTGTATCTTCACGCTTCAATAGTCCAGATGTTATATGCAGTCCGGCTGTCCGGATACCCCCTAATCCAGGATTCCCTCACCAGGCATAAGGCCGAGCCTTCCACCCTTTACCAAGTATATAGATGCATTAAATAAATAAGAGATATTGTGGTATCCCAACATAATCCTGTCCAATATGGAGCAATCTTCAACTTCACCAGCAACTAACAATGCTATAAGAGGGGCTAAGCAAAGTGGTAACATAGCTAGCAATGGTTTGCTAGGAAGGGTGAAAAGGTTAGAGGCTGACATGGCAATTTTGGGAGGCTTGATAAACTAGAGATAGGTAGCACAGCATAGCGATAGAACGAAGCAACTAGCATAGAAATGATAGTAGTGAGATCCAGGGAAACGGTCATCTTGCCTGAAATCCCACTAGGAAGAAGAACAAGTCCATGAATAAGACGAACGGATGAAGACGAACCAAGCGTAGACGAACGAATTCTCACGATCGCAACGAAACAGGAACTATCGAGAAGAAGCACAAACGGAAAGAAGCAAACCACATGGTAAACACACAACACATAAACATGACATGATGCACAACCAAGCATGATGCATGACAAAGGCTATATGATGCTACTCATGGGAAGAGATGATGCATACAAGAGGAACACATCAAAGCAAGTTTAAATGAGGCCGGAAGTAACATATAACAAATCCAGTAAGTCCTCATATGCAAATTTTGAGATTGGTACAGAACTGAATAAACCTTATGTTAAACTTGTTAAACAGCAGGTTAAGATGCACCAAGATGATCTACACAAAATTCTAGTCAAGTTCCATATAAATTTTATTTAATTCGGAGCTACGGCCTAGAAGATATGAGCAAAACAAGTTAAACATGGCATTGATGCAAAATGCATTCAAACATCAAGAAAACACTCTCAAACAAGGGTGCGGCATGATAATATGAAATACATGCAAAATCAAGAAAGTTTCATATAGAGCATGCTCAAAACGGAGCAACGGTGCAACACATACACTCCAAACGAGATATAACAACAATCTTCCCAAAACAGCAAGTAGGCACATTGCAATCATCAAAACAACATGCTAAAGGAAACATATGAGCATAAACTTGACCTGCACTTCATGTACACATAACATACTTCAAATATAATTAAGGTTCAAGTTCATAGGCATCAAGACTAAACCAATGTAATCAATGCAAAATGCAACTTTATAACACAGCAACATATGCATGAGCAGAGTTAATATGATGGCAACTTGAGAGAAAGAAAGAGACAAGCTACAACAAGTAAACATATCAACCAAGGGCATGTCAGCAAAGTACCCATAACAAAGAGAAAATAACATCCTGTCATCATATACATATAGCTCATTGATTAGTAGGAACAAGGATTGATCTTGCGAAAACAAGGAGATCGAATCGACTTGACGAGAAAATGCACCGGATCCTAAAGAAAGTTTGAAGGGAAAGAGGAGTAATTCAAAACACCTACGTCAAGATTCCTCACCAGAGCGACGAAGGGGCTGAGGAGTAAAAAGAATTCCTACTCTCTGATATAACTAGACTCTGAAAACAGTTTTCTTCTAGACTCGACAATGGCCAACTACGATCAATCAAGGGGGCTCCTATGGTCGGTCGAGGCTCTGATACCAACTTGTCACGCCCAATATGCAACCCTATCCTAAAGGAACTCGAAGGTCCCAACAAGGATAGAAGTGCATATTGGAGACGCTTTAGCAAGGTGGGTATCATTACATCGTACCATTACATAATAGTTGGGGATACATACAAGAGGCATACAATGCCACACAAATACAACATCATCATACATAAGAACAGCACCCGGCTACGGATGAAACACAAACAGAAACTCAAACGACATCCACCCTGCTAGCCCAGGCTGCCGACCAGGAACCTAACCCTTGATCGAAGAAGAAGCAGAACTCCAAAAGAAGCAAACATCGCTCTCACGTCATGATCATCGCATTACCTGTACCTGCAACTATTGTTGTAGTAATCTGTGAGCCACGAGGACTCAGCAATCCCATTTCCATGGGTATCAAGACTAGCAAAGCTTAATGGGTATGGAAGGGATAAGTGGTGAGGTTGCAGCAGCGACTAAGCATATATGATGGCTAACATACGCAAATAAGAGCGAGAAGAGAAGCAACGCAATGGTCGAGAAGCTAGAAGTGATCAAGAAGTGATCCTGAAACTACTTATGTTCATACATAACCCAAAACCGTGTTCACTTCACGGACTCCGCCGAGAAGAGACCATCACGGCTACACACGCGGTTGATGCATTTTAAATCGAATCTGGTGTCAAGTTCTCTAAAACCGGGTATTAACAAATTCCCGTCTGCCACATAACCGCGGGAACGGCTTTCGAAAGTTTAAACCCTGCAAGGATGTCCCAACATAGCCCATTATAAGCTCTCACAACCAACGAAGGATACTCCTTCTCCCGGGAAGACCTGATCAGTCTCGGAATCCCGGTTACAAGACATTTCGGCAATGGTAAAACAAGACCAGCAAGACCGCTCGAATGTGCCAACAAATCCTGATAGGAGCTGCACATATCTCGTTCTCAGGGCACACTAGATGAGACAAGCTACGAGTAAAACCAACCCTTAATTTTTCCCGAGGTGGCCCCGCAGGCTGCTTGGTTCGGACCAACACTTAGAGAAGCACTGGCCCCGGGGGGGGGGTTGAATAAAGATGACCCTCGGGTTAATTACTCCAAAGGGAAAGGTTATAGGTTGTTAGGAAGATGTAAAACCAAAGTTGGGCCTTGCTGGAGGAGTTTTATTCAAAGCGAACTGTCAAGGGGTTCCCATACACCCGGCCGTGTAAAGAACGCAAAATCAAGGAACATAACACCGGTATGACGGAAACTAAGGCGGCAAGAGTGGAACAAAACACCAGGCGTAAGGCTGAGCCTTCCACCCTTTACCAAGTATATAGATGCATTAAATAAATAAGAGATATTGTGATATCCCAACATAATCCTGTCCAACATGGAGCAATCTTCAACTTCACCTGCAACTAACAACGCTATAATAGGGGCTGAGCAAAGCGGTAACATAGTCAAGCAACGGTTTGCTAGGAAGGGTGAAAAGGTTAGAGGCTGACATGGCAATTTTGGGAGGCTTGATAAACTAGAGATAGGTAGCACAGCATAGCGATAGAACGAAGCAACTAGAATAGCAATGATAGTAGTGAGATCCAGGGAAACGGTCATCTTGCCTGAAATCCCGCTAGGAAGAAGAACGAGTCCATGAAGACGAACGGATGAAGATGAACCAAGCGTAGACGAACGAATCCTCACGATCGCAACGAAACAGGAACTATCGAGAAGAAGCACAACCGGAAAGAAGCAAACCACATGGTAAACACACAACAAACATGACATGATGCACAATCAAGCATGATGCATGACATAGGCTATATGATGCTAATCATGGCAAGAGATGATGCATACAAGAGCAACACATCAAAACAAGTTTAAATGAGTCCAGAAATAACATATAACAAATCCGGTAAGTCCTCATATGCAAATTTCGAGATTGGTCCAGAACTGAATAAACCTTATGTTCAAGTTGTTAAACAGCAGGTTAAGATGCACCAAGATGATCTACACGAAATTCTAATCAAGTTCCATATAAAGTTCATTTGATTCGGAGGTACGGCCTAGAAAATATGAGCAAAACAAGTTAAACATGGCATTGATGCAAAATGCATTCAAACATCAAGAAAGCACCCTCAAACAAGGGTACAACATGATAATATGAAACTACATGCAAAATCAAGCAAGTTTCATATAGAGCATGGTCAAAACGGAGCAACGGTGCAACACATACACTCCAAACAAGATATAACAACAATCTGCCCAAAACAGCAAGTAGGCACTTTCCAATCATCAAAACAACATGCTACATGAAACATATGAGCATAAACTTGACCTGAACTTCATTTACAGATAACATACTTAATATATCATTAAGGTTCAGGTTCATAGGCATCAATATTAAAACAATATGATCAATGCAAAATGCAACTTTATAACACAGCAGCATATGCATGAGCAGAGTTAATATGATGGCAACTTGAGAGCAAGAAAGAGACAAGCTACAGCAAGTAAACATAGCAACCAAGGGTATGTCATCAAAGTACACATAACAAAGAGAAAATAACATCATGGCATCATATACATATAGCTCATTGATTAGTAGGAACCAACATGACAAGATTGAATGGTGAAACAGTTTCAGCAAGTGTAAAACAGCAACATTATGATAGCATAATTGCAAGCATGGAACATAGGCATATGACATCCAAAATTAGCAAACATGGCATGTGAACACAGTACTCGTAGCATTCTACAAAACATGTAATTGGAGCATCTGCAGAATAGGCATGTATCTACTAATATTAAGCTCACAACATAGCAATATGGAGTCAACAGAAATCTGGAACATTATACAAGCATGTTCATGGCAATGAATTTTCATATGCTACTGGATATATATAGGGCATAAAAAGGCATGGAATGATATAGCATAGCAGGTGCAACAAAACATGTCAAATAAGCATCTCCGGAATATGCATAGATTAATTGGTAGCATCAAGCAAACATGGCAACATGATATAGCAGTTTCAGCATTGACAGAAAGTTAACAGCAAGTGGCCCACTTCACAAGCTTGATGCACTCACTACAAATCATATAAAAATATATGGATTGCACCCCTGTAAAGATGGCATGAAAATTCTTCTGCAACATGTAGACATCAGGCTCATAGGATGCACACACAAAATGCAACAAAAATGACAAATCAGCAAATTACAGCAGATTTCAGCAGTTAACAGCAACATGCACTTTTGCAACAGGGACTAATATATCAAGATGCACCCTGACATGAATGCAAAGCACGCCAACGTGTAGAGCATGAAGAGCAGAACATGTTCGTATCAAGATCATCATCATAGCATCAACAGGGACGAAGTTGTGGCACTCACAACATGCACAAATGATGTTAACAATCAGCAGATTCCAGTAGTTCATATCACGTAGCCGTTTTGCAACGAAGATTAAGGCATCAATATGGACATTAACATGAATGCAAACCACTCCATCACGAAGAGCACTCTGAGATGAACATTTTGACATATCATGCACGCAAAACAGAGCAATATGTACAAAGTTACAGTAGGTCAAACACGCACACATGAAATAGTAGATCCAGGGACTTGGACGAAATTCAACCTCAGACAAAGTGGTCGATGGGGTGCAGGATGGAGCGGTTAGGGACGGCGCTGGCGTACAGAGACGGGGCGGACCCGGGACCACGGCGTGCTGGGACGGCGCGGTGCCGCCGTCGGTTTGGATCGGGGGATGGGGGCGCCCAGAACCGGAGCCGTCCAGATCGGCGCCGGCGGTAGATCTGAGACGTGCCGAGCCCGACGACGGCGAGGCAGGCGGCGGAGATGAAGTAGACGGTGGGGCGGCACAGGTGGAGATCAGGCGGGGTGGCAGGGTGGTAGGGCGCAGTCGGGTGGCTGGCGGCGGCGGTCGCCGGCGAGGCCGCGGCGAGGGGCGGAGGCGCGGGGCACTTGGGATCCTCCAGATCCGGGCGGCGGCAGAGATCGGTGGGGGGAGGCGCAGGCGCTCCGGCAAC
>NC_041387.1:337921226-337947008 GCF_002162155.2 Triticum dicoccoides | reverse complement strand
CAAGCTCCGACGCGGAGGCACACGTCGACGACGGCGGAGAGGTGGTCGGGGTAGGAGAGGGCGGCGGCGGCTGGCGGCGGCGGCTGGCGGCGGCGGCTGGCGGTGCTTGCGCGGGCTGCTCCGGGCCTCGATGGGCTCGGGCGGGCTCGCTACGGGCCCGAGCAGGCTGGCGACGAGGTGGAGCGGCGCGGGACAGGTGGCGGCCTGGGATTGGTTAGAAGCTGCGGCGGGGATGAGGTGGCAGCGCCTGATTGGCCGGAGTGAGGTAGCTGGCGGCGGTGGATGCGTCCGACGGTGGGCGGACATGTCCAGCGGGCGAGAGGGAGGTTTTGATCTAGGAGTTGCCCGAAATTTTGGAGGAGGGGACTAATTTATAGGTAGAGGGAGGTAGGAGAGTCCAAATGAGGTGCGGTTTACGCCCACATGATCGTGATCCAACAACGGATAGCATGGAGGGGCTTTGGACGGGCTAGTGGGCTGTTGTGGAGGGGTGCTAGGCTATAAAGAGGAGGGGGTTTCGGTTAACTCGGTTAACCATTGGGGCATCAAACGACCTTCAAATGGAACGAAATTTGACGGATGGTCTACCGATGATATACCAAGGCCACTCGGCAAATCTCGGCCCATTCCGAGAACATTTTTCAGTGGCTCACAAAACAAGAACTGGGAGGTGCCACGGGGGCGTGCGAGTGTGGTTGGGCTCAGAACAGACAACGGAGAGAACCGGGGGAACCCGAACGAATGCAAGTTTTGAAAAACATGCAGATGAAATGCAGATGATGACATGGAAAAATGCAACACGCAAGCAAATGACATGGCAACAACGGTGAATAACTGGAAGACACCTGGCGCATCGGATTCGGGGCATTACAAAGATCTTGTCTTTATCGAATAGCAGTGAACAGTAGAAGTTCATCTAACTTGCTGTCCAGAAACGCTTCCTTCGAAGACGAGCAGAGTCATATGGGTTGTAATCAGCGAAGAATACATGCTCATGAAAGAAGTCATCAGCCTTGAACTTCTGCATCTTTGAGAACGGATTCTTCGGCTTGGGCTGAGGTGTATCAGTCAATGTCTTCAGTGCCTCTTGAATCACAGTCTCAGGGACCACAGGGTGAGGAATTTAAGTTTCCATTTCAGTGGCAGCCTGGGTCACCATTTCTTCAGCAACATTAACATCAGCACTAGTGGCTGGAATTTTTTCAGGCATGGTAAGAAGAGACGCTTGAGGTTCATCAGAGCCCGTATGAATTTCTTCAGTCTGGACTGGGGACTGAGGAATCTGTTGCGGTGGGGTGAACATGGGGGAATTGGGGTGATGACTTTCCCAATAGTCATCATTCAACAATGGAGTGGTGCACCCAATGTCCACGTCTTCTTCTTCTTCTTGAATTTCCTCGACGCCTGCCTCCTCGGCCGTGAACTGAGGCATGGGCAATGATACCAATTGAGTTCAAGTGATATTGTCAACTTCAATTTCCTCATCCAACTGCTCTGTCGAAGCAGCAGAAGGATCTTCTTCATCCACTACAAGAAATATTTCAACTAGTGACCTTCTGTCAGTGACCCTGGAAGAATTGGTCATAGATCTATGACCATTTCAGACCAATTGGTCAAAAGCTATTCGAGGGGCTCCAAACCCTAAACTATAACGACCATTTTGATCAGAAAGGTCGTAATTTCCTTACACGAAATGGTCATAAAGCAGATAGCACTAGTCCGCTGCCTTATTTCTAGCTGATCATGACCAATATAGATGGTCATAACCTTGTAAATTGTGGTGGGTTGCATTGACTAGACGCCACCTCATCAGTTTTGCCTATGTGTCATGTCCATGTGGCAGTTTTTGCCCTAGGTTGTGAAGCAACCTATATATCTATCATTCCCAAAATTCCCAAAAAAATCTCATAAATTCTTTGGGTCATATCTTCATCAAATATGTAAAAACCTTCCTTGCCTAGTTCAAAAATAATTCAAAAATATTCATTTTCCTATTCTATTCAGAAAAACACTTTGTGAAGGAAGTGCCACTTTGGCATGTCCAAATGGTATCCATTTTCTACAGTGCTTTCCTATGCCCAAATAACCATCCTCCACCAAATGCCAGCTCAATCCATTCAATATTTTGAGCCCAGCTTCAACATTCGTATTTATGTCTAGTGTGGTACTTTGCAATGCAAGTACCACCTAGGGTCCTCCTTTTGAGATGAAAATTTGTGAAGACGGTCTTCTTCATAGAAAATGAAAACTTCCTTAGGCAACATTGTCTTCCATTCCAAGACGCACCCTTGTGCACAATATGATATTATTTGAACAAACTATGCCATGAATGTGGCCATAAGATTGATCATTTGGCTTGAAAGCCATGAATCTTCACGCATGAGAGCTCATTTTTTAGAACACTTTTTTAAAATAATTTCCGTATTACAAGTTTATTATTTATCCTGGAAACTTGGTCACATATAATGACACAATGCGAAGGTTTTCCATTTTTTTGATTTTTTTTGAATTTTTTATGCCCGTTTCAAAATGCGTTCAAAACGGTGGGCTTGACCGTTCCTAGCTAGTGGTTGAATATTGGAAAACTTTTCATGTTTCTCTGATTAAATAGATACTTATGTACCTAGAAATGATTTTTGGAAAAAATAAAGAGCAAACTATGAGGCAGTTGCAGTTCAAATTTGACCCGCTTCCGCCTGAATCGATGGGAATTTGTCTTTTTCACCAGAGGTGGATCAAAACTTTTGACACCCAACAATTTGGTCAATTGTGCATTAAATATGGCCTAGTACTTCATAAAATTGATTAGGTCCAATTTTGCAACTAATATATGGTAGGTCATTCACAAAAAAAACTCATTTCACGCACTCGGAAAATGGAAAATGAATTTTCCGTGCAAAGATAATGAAAACTCCCTTAGGCAACATTGTTTGGAATTCCAAGATGCACCCTTGTGCACAATATGAGATCATTTGAACAAACTATGCCATGAATGTGGATGATTTCTAGACAAAATCATCTGACTGACTCGTAGCAGCCGCCTATTGTTAATCGATTACGACCAATTTAGATGGTCATAACGTCATCAAAACCTGTACTTCGTTCTGATTGGTCTACGAGCATGTCACGCGGATCAAGCATCATAAACCGTCAGATACTGCCAGATCCAACGGCCCACACCCCCTCACCCTCTCACCCACCCACACCCACCCGGAAGCAGCTCCCCTCACGTACACCACATGCCGCCGAGGACACTGACATGTGGGCCTAATTCCTTGCGGGCCCACTTATCAGTGGCCGAATGGCACCCTCTCCCCCGCACACCACTCACCCACCACGAGCTCCTCTCCCCGCACACCACTCCTCTCCCCCTCCCTCCCGCACACCACTCCTCTCCCCACGACCCACCGCCGCCGACCCCGACCATGGCCTCCACTCCACCGCCAGCTCCACCTCCCCTTCCTGGTCGGAGATCCCCTCGAGCTCCACCCTCTCTCGATTCCTCTCCAAATCCCGCCGTTGGCAACCCCCACCGGCAAAACCCCATCACCACCGGCAACCTCCCTCCCTCCCTCTTCAGATTGACGGATGGGTGGGGATAGGGAGGGGAGGATCCGCACCCGCACCCACTGGAGCGTCCTGCTGCGGTGGCCCTCGCTGCCGACGAACTCCACGACGCCCATCTCCGGCCATGGAGACCGCAAATCTCCGACCCCCTTTTCTTGGTTAGGTGGGTGGGTGGGCTTGAATCCCTCCCTTGTCTTCTCTGCCTCCCTCTGATTCCTCCTTGGTTTGTTTTATGTCCGATCTGTAGAGGCTGCTGATGCTGCTGACGATGGTGGAGGCGGTAGTCGCCGACGTGGTGCTGTCACTGCCCAACGTCCAGCGGCGGGCGACAAACTCCTGGGCCGCCGTCGGCGACACCTTCTTCTCCACCAAGGTCAACCCCACCCTGCCTAGATCAAATCAAATCAAATTCCTGAAATTGCAACCCGTCTCATGTCTGTTTTTGTTTATGTGTTGTTCGTGTTCCGTTGGGCCGCAGCTCGAGTTTGGAACCAAGGAGGTGTAGAGGAGAGATGGCGGCGGAGAGGGTCAAGGGCGTCGGCATCCTCGCCATGGACATCTACTTCCCGTCCAACTGCGTCCTCCAAGTTAATACACTTCACTCACACATCCACCACACCACCATCTCTCATCTCCCTCTGAATCTCATTGCGCCGCCGCCCATGTTCTCCTGTCACTCTACTAAATTGCTAGGGAGAACCCCAAAAAAGCAGAGGGTCAGGGTTCTCGTCGTGCATTGTCAATCTTGTTCTGTTGTTGTCAATCTTGTCTGTTGGTTAAGAATTTGTACCCGCATGTACTGTTGTGCATTATTGCAGTTATCAACGAACAAGAATGATCTACAAGGATGACCTACCATGTGATTTCACTTATAGAATAATTGGCTAGCAAACACCGCTGTATGTGTGTATGTAGTTATACTATGATGCTTGCCATTTGCTCCTGGCATTGCTATTCCCTATAGGTCTTATATATTCAGGTACACCTAGTTAACATGTTGAACAACTACACAAATATACCATGTACTAGTAGACATGACAGTTTGGCAAGGTATGGCCAGTAATTCGGTGACAATTGGAATCTGACATGAGGATCCCAACAATGCTCTCCTGATGATAGCAGAGCCTCATAGAACTTGCTGAGTCCTGATGTAGTTGATACTTTTACTGAAAGCATGGTTATTCTGCTCTCCAGCTTACACTGAAAATTCGTAATCCAGTATGCGGCGGTCTCTATGCTGTTCTTAGTTTGAGTACTGCACTTCTGCTTGTGTGCCAAGGTTAGGTTCAGGTTAGCACTCAACTTCTGTTCGTAATCAAAGTTTTTATCTTCAAGGAAATGCTAGTATTTTTTTGTGTTCTTGCTCGGTTGATGTACAGTTTGTGATGGAGTAGGAAGGATTGCGTACTTGTTAACTGCTTGCCTCATTCAGCTTAGTAACATCTTGCATTGTCTATTATTTTGCATTGAGATTGAAATCACACGAGGTAGCTTTTTGCACCATACTCAGGTATACAAATGGTCTTGGTGCGAGGTCTTGTACCATGCTCCCGTGTTTGTTTGGTGATTATTTTGGATACATGTTCTTTTTCTACAGAAATATGTTGTGGTTCCTTGCTGAATAAATAAGTAACTAGTATAGATAATCATTTTAAAGTACAACTCTTGGAAATACTATTTTCCTTGTTGTAAAATTACCTATTTGTTATTTACTTGTTGCTATTAGTTAATCATACTTTATTCCTTTTATTAAGCTGCTCCGCCACCTCCCCCGGCATCTTCACGGGGGCGCATGATGGTAGGCAGGTCGTGGGTGTGACGGACCTGCTGCTGCCGGCTGTCTTCCTCGACCACTTCGCTGAGCTGCTCCTGCCGCTGACCCTCCTCAACTTCACCCGTTGCCTGCTGTTGCTACTGGTGAGACAATTTCATCGATCTGTCACTTCTTCCTCTCGTGAAGCAGAGCCGCCTCATCCTCTTCATGCTGGCTCGATTGCCTCTGATTCTTCATGTTTCCTGCCTTGCCTTGCAGATGCGGTAGCTCAAGGGCGAGGTCGACATCTTCTCCAGGGCCGATGGGTCGGCACTGTTCGAGATGGGCAACACGAGGGTCATCGCCGCTGTCTACAGCCCCTGAGAGGTAGTCGCTTTTTCTTTGCACACCAACTCTTCTATTCGATGCCATGGTTGTTAGGGCTTTGGCTCCCGGGAGGTCTCTAGTTAATGATCGGTATTCAGAGATTTTGGTGGTTACTTATGCTTATTGTGTATCACATTGAAAAAGAAAATGCACAATGAGCTTACCTTTTTATATTAGGATTTTTTCTTCATCGCTTACCCTTCCTTTAGCTATAGTTTATTTTCGTACAGAAACCAATCTTGGTGTTCTTCCTATTTGCATTTGATTATGTTTTTAAAATTCCCTAGTAGAACTATATATAACAATGTGGGTATGTGTTTTCTTCGTTCAGTGTCTATAGTGCATTTGCATGATATTGAATTATGTGCTACAGAATATACATTAGCTCAATTGAACTGTTGTTTTCCTTCGCCTAATCAAATGCCCTTTGTTTTGCAGTATGCATACCCAGGTCAAGCTTGCGGTCATGGTGCAAGTGCTTTACTTCTTCAGAAGTAAAATGTTTGCTTGCTACTTTCTTTAGGGTACTGCTTTATAATCATGTTCTTGAACACGGGAGTTATGTATACAAATCATGTGCTATTTATAGACTGATAGACATTTTTTGTCTACTTAGCCGAATCATGTCTTTGTGTACTAAACATCAGTTACTAGTATTTGGCTTCTATGTGCAATTAAACCTGATCAGTATGTATACTTCTTTGATGTTGTATAATATTGGTGTCAAAGGAGTTAATTTAAACCGAATATGATCTACTTGAACAAATTTTTTGCTGTTCAAACGTTTAAATTCTGGTTCTTTGTTTTAAACATCTAAATGCTGTTTAATTTGTCCTTCTATGCTTAAATGATAAAAATGTCGCATTTATAGGACGGTAAACCTGATGTGATTGCAGTAGTATTTACTTGCTGCTGATAGTAACTACTTGTATCCACTGATTTCTATGCCTCATTTTTCTTGTTTTACTTTATTTAAGCACACAGACTGCCTACAAGTTAATGTGCTTTTAGATTTGACTTTATTTTGCTCCTTACCATATTGTTTGATAACTTGCAGATGTTGTACTTCATTCATGTTTCGTCGTGGGTTCCAAGAAGTGAAGAAGCATTGAGTTCTAGCTCATTGGAGCTAGTTATACTTTCATAGATAGTTATATTTTGATACTTAGTTGTGTTCTTGGTGGATGTAAACCTGATGTGAAGTATGTTCGATTATAAACGTGGTGTATGTTTGATTGTAAGGTGCCAAATTTGGTTTTTTGATTTATTGAAGTATTACTTCTGTTTTTAGTCAGTTCTGATTTAAATATTTGTTTTTATTTACTGGAAAATCAAAATTTGAAGAACATGACTCTGACCATTGGGACCCACTCAAACCCATCTGACTATTGGATTTGTCTTTAAAAAAAGAAATGTAACTAAAAAAGAAATGTAACTAAAAAAAGAAATGTAACTATTGAGCCAAAAAGGCCATGGCCCAAAAATGAAAGGCCCAATTGTTGGGTCAGGCCAATGTAGAAATCAAAACTATTAGAAAAAATAACACATTAAATGGGCTGAAATAATGGGCTCGGCCCATATACACACCCAATTGGACCGGGCCGATTCTAATTTTTGACCTTTTCAATTGGTTGTCAGATTGCCACGTCAGATCCGACGTGGCCTAGGCAGACAGCTGGTGACCAAAACAAAACAGTAGGCTTATTTTGGTCGTAAATGTCTACGACCTTCTCACAGAGAAGGTCAAAAATGTCAGTTTACGACGGACAGCTTTTGACCTTCTGGTTTTGGTCACAAAAAGGTCACAAATAAAAAACTATGACCATACAGTGACCAATAGTGGTGGTCACAAGTTGACATATTTCTTGTAGTGATCCGATTCGCTTGGAATCACATAATCTTCACCAAAAGGAACAATTTCCTTTGATGGCATGCTTGAAACAGGAACAACATCTATTGTATTTGCATAAGAGCTGGTCAAAGTCTTCGCCTTCTTGGGAGCAGAAGACTCTGAGGAAGTAGATGATTTCCTTTTCTTTACTCCTGCTCGCTCCGCAGCCTTGATTTTCTTCACTTCTAATGCAGAAGTATAGGACTTGGTGAGGGAGTCCCGGACTAGGGGGTGTCTGGATAGCCGAACTACCATCATCGGCCGGACTCCAAGACTATGAAGATACAAGATTGAAGACTTCGCCCCATGTCCGGATGGGACTTTCCTTGGCGTGGAAGGCAAGCTTGGCGATACGGATATGTAGATCTCCTACCTTTGTAACTGACTCTATGTAACCCTAGCCCTCTCCTGTGTCTATATAAACCGGATGGCTTTAGTCCATAGGACGAACAACAATCATACCATAGGCTAGCTTCTAGGGTTTAGCCTCCTTGATCTCGTGGTAGATCTACTCTTGTAACCCACATCATCAATATTAATCAAGCAGGACGTAGGGTTTTACCTCCATCAAGAGGGCCCGAACCTGGGTAAAAACATCGTGTCCCTCGTCTCCTGTTACCATCCGCCTAGACGCACAGTTCGGGACCCCCTACCCGAGATCCGCCGGTTTTGACACCGACATTGGTGCTTTCATTGAGAGTTCCTCTGTGTCGTCACCGATAGGCTCGATGGCTTCTTCGATCATCAACGACGATGCGGTCCAGGGTGAGACCTTCCTCCCCAGACAGATCTTCGTATTCGGCGGCTTCGCACTGCGGGCCAATTCGCTTGGCCAGCTGGAGCAGATCGAAGGCTACGCCCCTGGCCGTCAGGTCAGATTTGGAAGTTTGAACTTCACGGCTGACATCCGCGGGGACTTGATCCTCGACGGATTCAAGCCACAGTCGAGCGTGCCGTACTGTCACGATGGGCATGATTTAGCTCTGCAGCCCGACAGTACCCTGGAGGCCGCACTCGAACCCGCTCCGATCTTCGACTCGGAGCCAGCTGCGCAGACCAAGGATGGATGGCTAGACACCGCCTCGGGGGCTGCAACCTCTATGGCGATAGAGCCGAACACCTATCTTGTCCCCCATGAAGCTCGTGACTCCAAGGTGCCGGACTCCCTGCCGGACTCCAGACCTCCCGCGCCCTCCCCGATCGAATCCGATTGGGCGCCGATCATGGAATTCACCGGACATCTTTTAACACACACCTTTCGGCGACATCTTGAGTTCGCTAAAGTATCTCTCGTCATCAGGAGAGCCCTGGCCGGACTGCGGTCAGGAAGGTTGGGATACGGACGACGAAGAAATTCAAAGCCCACCCACCACCCACTTGGTAGCCGCTGTCGACGATCTAACCGACATGCTAGACTGCGTCTTCGAAGACATCGACGGTATG
The DNA here is from genome assembly GCF_002162155.2 of Triticum dicoccoides. Taxonomy (NCBI): domain Eukaryota; kingdom Viridiplantae; phylum Streptophyta; class Magnoliopsida; order Poales; family Poaceae; genus Triticum; species Triticum dicoccoides. The sequence goes on along the minus strand of NC_041387.1, from coordinate 337,937,967 downwards.
GAAGACGATGCCGGAGACGACTAAGAACCAGCGCCTAACGGGCACGGAAAAGCCACCCCAGCTCACAACGTATACATGGTGGACACACCAAAAGGAAGCGACAATGAGGAAAAATGGGACGTGGCGAAGGACAACTCCCCCAACAAACAAACAAAGCGGCGACGCAAGCGCTGACCGAAGACCGGCATCGACAAAAACGGTACCCATATGGACCCGGCCCTAGAGCAGGGCGAAGAAGTGGACGACGCACACGTCAACAAGCAGCCAGCCGGACATGAACCGGACAAGCAACCCATCCCCGACGAAGATGATCTCACATCACCAGAGCATAGGAATCTCCATAACAGGCTCGTCGCTACTGCAAGAAGTTGAAGAAGCAAAAGCGGAAGCTCAAAACAGTGGAAGACACACTCAGAATGAGATGGAGCAAAGTACTCAACACCGCAGATAGATATGGCACTAGTCACCAGACAAAGAGCTACCCGAAGCGCAAGTTGTTGCCCGAATTTGACGAGGAGGCCTTCGAGCCCCTGCAGTCAAAAAATAAAGGGGCCGCCTGGCCGGATAGACGACCAGATGACAGGCCAAGAGCAACATGGGGCGCCACACACAAGCCGGCACATGATCAGCATAAAGATCTTCAGAAAAAGGATAACCCGGCTAGATCTATCTATGGGCCAAAAAAGAAGACTCCAGGAAGTAACACAACCAGCCGAGCATTTGAAGACAACGGCACACCCAAATACAGGGGCGCCGCACACCCACTATGTTTTACCGACGAGGTACTGGATCATGGATTTCCAGCGGGATTTAAACCCATAAACATAGAGGCATACGACGGAACAACAGACCCCGGAGTCTGGATTGAGGATTATATCCTACACATACATATGGCAAGAGGAGACGATTTCCATGCCATAAAATACCTACCCCTCAAGCTCAAAGGGCCGGCTCGACATTGGCTTAAAAGCCTCCCAGAAAATACGATTGGAAGTTGGGAAGAGCTTGAGGATGCGTTTCGAGCAAATTTTCAGGGGACTTATGTCCGGCCTCCAGATGCAGACGATTTAAGTCACATAACTCAACAGCCCGGAGAATCAGCACGCAAATTCTAGAACAGGTTCCTTACTAAAAAGAACCAAATAGTCGACTGTCCGGACGCTGAAGCCTTAGCAGCCTTTAAACACAACATCCGAGACGAATGGCTCGCCAGACACCTCGGCCAGGAAAAACCAAGAACAATGGCCGCACTAACAAGCCTCATGACACGCTTTTGCGCAGGGGAAGACAGCTGGCTGGCTAGATGCAGCACCAGCGACCCGAGTACATCCGAAATCAGGGATGGAAATGGGAAATCATGACACAGAAAAGATCAGCGCCGGAATAAGGAAAATGGTCCAAATAGTACGGCGGTCAATGCCGGATTCAAAAGCTCTCGGCCGAACAACAAAACACTGCCCCTCAAGGACAATAGTAACGAGCTATCCAACCTAAACAAGATTCAGGATAGACTGTGCCAAATACATGGTACCTCCGGGAAGCCTGCAAACCATACCCACAGAGATTGTTGGGTCTTCAAGCAGTCCGGCCGACTTAACGCCGAACACAAGGGGCTCGACACACCAAGTGAAAGTGACGAAACCCAAAAGCAGCGCTCCGGAAACCAAAAGACTTTCCCACTAGAAGTCAAAACAGTGAACTCACTTCACGTGATAACACGCAGCGCGGCACCTGCCATACCAGGACACCGTCCGTAGACTGGGGATAGAACCCACCAAAATTCGCTATAGCAGCACTTCCTTCAAAGGAGTGACGCCAGGCCTTTTAAGCCAATTTTACAGGCTCTGTACCACTAGAGGTCGTGTTCGGTTCATCCGACAACGTCCGTCGCGAAAAGCTCACTCTCCATCGCCCCATTTAACAGTAGCCCTTAAGCACTACTGGGGCGTGCAGCTTTCGCGCGCTTTAATGCAATACCACATTACGCGTCTCTTACGCTTAAAAATGCCCGGTCCACGTGGCATATTCTTAAAACTCCAGGTGTTTCCCGACCACGGAGAATGTGCGGCTGCCTAGACAGCCACACATTATTCCGACCTTGCAGGTCAAAGCCCCTAAAAACAGGTCATTTAGACCTCGGACATGGTTAGACGAGTCCGGCAAGGGGCTTCCCAGCCGCATACCCCTTTTTTTAGGGGGGCGTGCGCATAAATGATGAAAGCCAATAATACTCAACTTTCTTCATCTTCCAAATTATACTTTATTTTGATACACTTTTTGCACGATATTTCTTAGAAACTAAGTCCTTCTCTTTTACAGATGAAGCACGTGCTACACCCGTCCAGGATACAGCACAACGGAGAAACAGGCGCAGACGTGCAGTAGGGACCCGTTGCAAGGATTCTTTTCAGATAAAGACCCTGCGTAAACCTTTCTCACTGTCTCTTGTTGATACACATCCCCCGGTTTCCTACCAGAGCCGAGGAGGAGGCTAGCGTTTTGGCATCGGCCGTGCCAGAAGTTCCCGCCTGTACCTGGATACTAGGGGCTTAGGGCTTTGTTCTGCCCGATATCATAAAGACCGAACACCTCAGGGAGTGTTCGGCGTCTCGAGTTAGGCCTTATATGCATCAGCTCCGAATCATGTCTTTGGTCAAATGTTGGGTTTGCTCGGCTCCTGTGTTTTGCTGCCTTACGTTCCGTATCATCGGCTAACGCGGCACCAGGAGAACTACTGCGATTGTGCCCCGGTTCGGCCGCGAGAGCACCTCAGTAGAGAAAGCCGAAAACTGACTGTCATGATATTGCAAGAGACTGGTCAACCACTCGATCGACCATTGGAATGTTTAGAATTCCTCCGCTTTGACGAAGGACCGCTTCCCGGTCAGGCACATACGCGCCCCAAGTTCGGCGAAGCGCGGTGCCATCAGGGGCTATATAGTAGCCCCACATTCGAGCTCCTATGGCTAAGTGAAAGTGATAAAGCATTATAGTCCGGTTGCCTAGTTTGCTATGCTATCACCTCCTTAAAAGGACCAAGACATTGGATTAAGTGTGAAAAGCGTTTTTCTTTTTGCAAACACCCCCGCACCATGTGCGTGGGGGCTGAAGCCAAAGACTGCCATCTTTCAGATTATACATACATATACGGCCGCACAGGAGATAGTTCAATACTTGAACACACAAGTATAAAAAGTCATTGCATTATAAACATGATCTTAGAAATCATACATGTCATTCAAACATAACATCTTTCGAGCACTGCGACTCTGTTATACGAGCGCCCGGCAGGACTTCCTCAAAGTAATGCTCGGTGGGGAATCGGCTTTTGTCCGAACCCCGGGATGCAACAGCGGTGGCATCCATCTCCGCCCAGTATGTTTTACCACGGGCGAGAGCCATCCGCGCACCTTCTATGCATGCCGACCGCTTCATCGCCTTAATATGCGGCACTGCCCCAAGGAATTGCTGCAACATGCCAAAATAACTCTTCGGCTTGGGACTTTTCGGCCACAGATGAGTTACCACATCCGTCATGGCCAGTCCGGACAATCTATTCAGCTCAGCCCACTCAACCAGCCGATCACTCAACGGAAGTGGACGCTCCGGACTATGGAATTGAGACCAGAAAAGCTCTTCCATTTCATGATCCTCCTGGCTTCGAAAGTGCACGACTGCGTCAGCGCACTCGCCGCCAAGTCCAGATAAGGATCCTCCGCACCGTACAATCGGCCCAGCTGAGCATACTTCGGATCCGTGAACTTCCTACGCAGCATAAAGGGCTTTCCAACCACAATGTCTCCGACCTGATGCAGTTCCTCCTTCATAGCCCGCATCGCACTACGGGCATCCTTGGCCTCGGCATCAGCCTTCTTCAGGTCCTCTTGCTCCGCTCGGTGTTCTCCTTCTAGAACCTCCAGTCGGTCGGTAGCAACTTTTAATTTCATGGCCATTCCGGCCATCTCCTCCCTGCTTCGGCAGTGAGCAGCCTTCTCGGCTTCTAGCTCTTCCGTTGCCTTCAAGGCAGCTGCCTCGCTTTTTCTGGCTTGCTCCTTGGCCCGAGCAACTTTTGCTCGAAGGTCTTCCACAGCAGCAGCACCATCTGCATCAAGCATACAACTTGTAAGGAATGGGCATCGGCTCCCTTACTAAGCGACCGTGGCGCAATCACATACCTTGTGACTCATCAAGTCGTTTATTGACCAGCGAGATGTCCGCATCTGCAGCGTCGAGTTGCTTCTTCAGCTCGGCGAATCCATCCGTCCGGCTGTCCACCGAACGTTCCGCCACCTGCGTAGGAAAGGCGACAGTTAATAACTGAAATTATGATCCTAGGCACGTTGCCGTTTTCGACAGCATACCAAGTCTCAGGGGCTACTATCCAGGGCGCACTTCATGTGCAAAACTGTCAACAGGTATGTCATTTTTTGCGTACCTTAAATCCCGTCAGTAACCTTCCGACGGCCTCATACAACCCGCTTTCGGTGGACGAGATCCTCTCAATCACATTACCCATTAATGTGCGGTGATCTTCTGAGATGGACGCCTTCTTAAGCAAATCCTGCAGCTCCACCGGCCGTACTCCAATAGGTGCCGAACTCTCCGGCCCCGCCGGACTCGGGGAGACCCTCCGCGACGACACCACAGGGTCGTCCGCCCCGTGTGATGGGGCGGCAGATGGAGGCGTTTCGCTCTCCATCATCTCCGGACGAAGGTCTCCCGAAGATGAGCTGTGCTGAGATGGGCTAAGATCTGAACTACAAGGTAAAAACTTCGGTTACCTTTAGACATTAAGCAGGGGTGTCTAATAATTATAAAATCCCCCTTTTTACTTACGGCTCGTTAGAGGGCTGATTCCTCCAAGGAGACAGTACGGCCGGGGCGCTTTCTAGCGCAGGACCTTCCGGTACAGATTTCTTTCCCCGCTTTGAGGCCTTGGCATCCGGGTCTTCGGAAGCATTCCGCTTCTCCCCCTGGAAGGAGGGACTCTCTATTCCTCCCTTACTAAACGCCTCCTTGGCAGAGGTGACAGTTTCCCTGTGCCCCCCTTCGCCCTCATTTGAAGGTGCAACCTCCAAAATTTTGATTAACACGGGATCCTGCGTGGTCTCAGGGAGGGGGGCCGAACACCGTATCAGTTTTGCTTGCGCTATCCACTCCTGTCCAGGGATAGCTGGTTAAAAGGCAAGCTCACGATAAATAAATGGATGGTGTGTCCGGACACAGGGCTACTTACTTGAGTATCCGGGCGATTGTAGCTTAGGCCAGCGTCCTCGGTCAATTCCGGATGCGTCTCTTGCGATCCGAAGAACAGTTTATACATCTCCATGGGAGTCAAACCCATGAAGTGTTGAAGAGCTCGCGGCCCCTCCGGATTAAATTCCCACAGGCGGAGGGGGCGACGTTTGCAGGGCAGTAGGCGCCGGATCAACATGACCTGCACCACTGCGACTAGATTGATCTCCCTTTCTTGGAAGACTCGAATCCGGTCCTGCAACAGGGGGACGTCTTTGGGCGGCCCCCAGTCACGCCCCTTGTTGACCCATGACGTCAGCTGCTGTGGAGGGCCCGAGCGAAAGACGGGCGGCGGCTTCTGCCTGCTGCCCCGGGGAGCAGTGATATAAAACCACTCCTATTGCCACAAGCCAAGCTCCTCTTGGAAAGAGCCCTTGGGCCATGGAGCTTCGGCCCTCTTGCTTATAACCGCCCCGCCGCACTCTACCTGACGCCCCTCTATCATCTTTGGCTCCACGTTGAAGGTTTTGAGCCATAAGCCGAAGTGAGGGGTAGTGCGGAGGAAGGCTTCACAAACGACAATGAATGATGAGATATGGAGGATGGACTCTGGAGCCAGGTCGTGGAATTCCAGCCCATAGTAAAACATGAGCCCCCTCATAAAGGGATCCGTCGGGAAGCCTAAACCCTGACGGAAGTGAGACATGAACACGACGATCTCGCCAGGCTCGGGAGTTGGGATAACTTGCCCTCGGGCAGGCAGCCTATGCGAAATCTCGTAGGTTAAATACCTGGCATCTCTCAGCTTTAGCACGTCCTCCTCCGTGATGGAGGAGGGCATCCACCGGCATCATAGATCAGGACCGGACATTGTCGAGGATCGAAGGTACCTGAATTCGGAGCCCTGGGTGTTGGAACTCAAGGAGAGGGGCGGATTCGATAGAGGATTGAATAAAAAGAACGGGCCTTGGTCTCATTATAAAGAGGAAGAATACCAAGAGCCGTCCCCGTGACCGTTTGAAACCCGCCTTCGATGGAGGGGGCGTGGCAATGGGCGCGGTTGGGTTACCCACGTCCGCATTGATGGGAATCCCGGAATAAGGGGAACACGATCTCTGCTTCGACAAGACGTGCCAAGGAAACCGCCTCGCTAAACGCGCTGAGGTGGAACAATAAAAACAATTCGAGTAAAGGCTTGGAAGTGGTGTGACGTCACGCCACAGGATACGTCAGCAGATTGATCTTGTGTAATATTATTCTCTCTACGGTGGTATGTGGAATTTATTTTTGCAGAGCCGGACACTATCCTGGTGTTCACAATCTTCTATAAATTATTTGGAGGAGGAACCCGCCTTGCAATGCCGAAGACAATATGCGCGTCGGACTCGTCGTCATTGAAGCCTGGTTCAGGGGCTACTGAGGGAGTCCCGGACTAGGGGGTGTCCGGATAGCCAAACTACCATCATCGGCCGAACTCCAAGACTATGAAGATACAAGATTGAAGACTTTGCCCCGTGTCCGGATGGGACTTTCCTTAGCGTGGAAGGCAAGCTTGGCGATACGGATATGTAGATCTCCTACCTTCGTAACCGACTCTGTGTAACCCTAGCCCTCTCCGGTGTCTATATAAACTGGATGGCTTTAGTCCATAGGACGAACAACAATCATACCATAGGCTAGCTTCTAGGGTTTAGCCTCCTTGATCTCGTGGTAGATCTACTCTTGTAACCCACATCATCAATATTAATCAAGCAGGACGTAGGGTTTTACCTCCATCAAGAGGGCCCGAACCTGGGTAAAAACATCGTGTCCCTCGTCTCCTGTTACCATCCGCCTAGACGCATAGTTCGGGACCCCCTACCCGAGATCCTCCGGTTTTGGCACCGACACTTGGCGTTGGCGTTGGTGCAGGAGGAGTAGAGGAAATTTGTGCAGTTTCTTCAGGCACAACTGATGCAGTTGTCCTGACTTGTTTAGTTTCCTCAGGCGCAGCGTCAGATGCTTCAGCTAGCCTGTCTTGTTCTTCAGGCGTGACACTAGTGGCTGCCCTGGTAGTTTCTTCAGCATCTGGGATAGCTTCATCAGCCCTGGTACTTTCAGTTTCATTAGCAGCCTGATTTTCATCAGTGGTGCTGGCATGTTCTTCAGTAGGCTGCGCAGATGCTTCAGCCTAAGGAATTTCAAGCATTTGAGCAGCAACATTGGAAGTAAATGCCTTCGCCATTCTGACGAATTTGACCTTGGCTCTTAGCCATTCTACCTTGTAGGCATCAAATTCATCACTAAGCTTCTTGATTTCTGATTGCAGGGAAATAAGTTGATCAGGTGATAGCTCTAGAACATTTTCCTCCAAAAAGCGCTTTTTCTTATACTGAGCTTTCTTCACAGACCTAGCTTTCTCAAATTTCCATTTTTCTTCAGAAATGAAAGCTCTCAACATATGACTTTGGCCAGGTGTGAGATTTAATTCTGGCAAGCGAGTGTTTGGGTCCTTGTGCCAGAGATCAATGAATTCCAGGATCTTCTTCAGATACAGCATGAGTGGCATAGCACTGCCCTTGGCTCTAGCATCCCTTTGCTGTCTGTCTCTGATGATTTCGGCTAATTCCTCATCATCAGCTTCGTCATCATTTGACGGCACTTGGAAGGCAACTTGCTTCTTATGAGGACTTGGTCTTGTGCCTCGTCCAGAAGTAGCCTTGGTCTTCAGCAAAGTGGGGCCTGTTGAGGACTGAGGAGGAGCTGAAGAACTTGCAAATGCTCCTAAAGCAATTGAGATACATGTGGTCCTTTGGCAGAAGGCAAGATGCACAGGTGCCGAGGACTTTGCTGGAGGAGCTGAGGGTTTTGCAGTTTAAGGAACTGGAGCAGCTTGAGGAATATGTCGTGAGGGCATAGATGAGCATGGACGTGAGGGCATTGCTGAGCTTGGCCATGAGGGCATTGCTGAGGAAGATGGTTTGTGAGCAGGCTTCTTAGGCATAGCCTTCTAGTTTGTTGAGGCCTCTACAGCAGCAGCAGTTGAGTCTTCCTTGAATTTCCTCACTGTTTCCTTGGCCTGTTTGGCCAACTTGGCCTGCCGCTTGGCCCATCCAATAGCATAGTCCTCACCGTGCTTGATGCTAGTGGGATCAGCAATTTGTCCAGGTGCCAATGGAGGTCTTGGACAAGGAGGGTGAAGAGCGAATTTCTTCATGTACTTTGGAGTAACATATCTGTATTCTCTCCATTCCGAGCCCATCATCTTTCAATTCTCTGCATGCGCACCTTGTGCTCATTCTTCGTTTCCTTCCCGTGAGTTGCCTTATCAGGAGTGCAATACCCTGCATATATGTCATTAGGGATTTCAAAAGTAGTGTTGACTTCCAGTTTCTTCCCTCCCTTCTGAGGTTTCTTGCCATCTGCCATTTTCTTTAGCTGAGGATTTTGAACAATTGAGTTCTCTAAAGAGGTATGCAGTTTTTCTTTGAGGAATGCTGCAAATGAGTTAAGTTGATGACAATCTAGTGATTCAGTAGCGGACATGTGTACCTGTGAACAGAGTATAGGTGTGAAGAATTTGAAGAGGTCATATGTGTTCACAGAAGTTTTTGTAAAAAGGAACAAGTTTGAGGAATTTGACCAGATATGTCTTGAGGAATTTCACTAAGCGTTCTTTAACTTAGGTTTCAAAATTGTATGGATTTATGAAATTCACACAATTGAGGAATCTTGAAGAACAGATGATTATGTGAGGTGTTTAAAGTGTGGAAGTTGAAGAATAAACACCTTTTGAAGATTTAGCAGTAAAAGTAACTTTTAATAATCCTTGAAGAATAACACGACGAACTGGGAGTGTTAGATTGGAAGTTTGTCAGTCCAGATCTTCCATGCCCTAACTTGGTAGAGGAAGACAGCTATGGTGGCGGCGGAGTGAAGATATCCGCGGCCAGCGCGAGTACGATGGCCACGAGGTCGAGGCAGTGAAGCTCTTCCTCACCGGCGATGATGAAAGTAGCAGCGGCGCTAGGGCTTGAGAGCTCGAGCGAGGGGAGTGAGTTCAAGCGGGGTAAATGCAATCTGAGGAGGGTGAGGGGTATTTATAGCCGAGGTGAAAAACAGCTCGCCCGAGGAAAATGGACGAACGTGCCCTTGAACCTTCTCATCCTAGCGACATGTGTCACCCACGTACAGTGTGGTGGAGATCGTGTGAGATCGTGGGTGAATAGATAAATCTTATCGTGGGATGTGGAACGGTTTGAGCGGCAAAAAGCTAAAAATTCAGATAAGAAAATTTTATTGTTTCATTCGCAAATTCTTCAACTAACAAGGACACTGTGATGATTTTGAACGGGTTTCAAATAGAACGCACATGAGGAATTTGTGAACAGACTAGGTTGAATTTAGCATAGAGGGGGAAAGGGTCTGATCACATTCACTTAGCAGAAAAAGCAACTTGAAGAATTAGCAATAAGTGTAGTCAATGAAGAACAACGACAGAAAGAGTGAAGACAATGGAAAGTTGAAGAAATTGAACAACTGAGGAATTTCAAAAATGAGGAAAAACTCAAATTGAAGATTTTCAACTTTGGTTGGTGGCGTAACCCACCGTATAAGAATGATGATTTCATACACCATGTACAATTGTCGTAGGGTTCTGAGAATCAAATTCTTCATTAATTTCTTCACACTTAGAGGGTTAGTCTTCATTGATTGAAGAAAAACGTTACTTCATGTGTTGCACACCTAAGTCATCAAATTTGCATGTGTTAGGATGTGTGTCCTTTTCAATGAACATTCGAAGATTCTAAGATATTTTAGCTCACACCGCAACTTGCTAAATCTCTTCTCATCCAAGGGCTCTGTGAAGATATCGGCCAGCTGGTCTTCAGTATTTGCATGGTCGATGGAGATGTTGCCCTTCAACACATGGTCACGAAGAAAATGATGACGAATCTGGATGTGCTTTGTCTTCAAGTGTTGAACTAGGTTGTGAGAAATCTTGATGGCACTCTCGTTGTTGCAGTAGAGTGGCACATTCTTCACATTGATGCCATAGTCCTTGTGGGTTTGCTTCATCCATAGCAATTGATCACAGCAAGATCCAGCAGCAATGTACTCAGCTTCAACAGTAGTGAGTGATACGCAGTTCTGCTTCTTCGAGGACCAACATACCAAGGATCGTCCGAGGAAATGACATGTGCCTGATGTTGACTTGCGGTCCACCCGATCACCAGCAAAGTCAGAATCATAATATCCAATGAGATCAAAGGAATATCCCTTGGGATACCATAATCCAAGTGTTGGAGTGTGAGCTAGATATCAAAGAATATGCTTCATCGCCTTATAGTGTGATTCCTTCGGTGTAGCTTGAAATCGGGCACACATGCAAACACTAAGCATAATATCCGGCATAGATGCACATAGGTACAATAAAGAGCCAATCATGGAGCGGTATACCTTTTGATCGAAGTCTTTACAATTTTCATCGGTGCATAGATGGCCATTTGTGGGCATAGGGATTTTGACGCCTTTGCAATCTTGCATGCCGAATTTCCTCAACACATCCTTGAGGAATTTCTCCTGAGATATGAATATGCCATTGTGTTGATGACGAATTTGAAGACCTGAGAAGAATTTCAACTCTCCCATCATGGACATTTGATATTCCTCACTCATCATAAAGGCAAATTCATCGCTGTAATGTTGGTTAGTACAGACAAACATAATATCATCAACATATATTTGGCACACGAATAATTCATCATCATATGCTTTGGTGAAAAGAGTTGGGTCAAGTGAACTGGGTTTGAAGACTTTCTTCATACCACGCCCGAGGTGCGTGCTTGAGGCCATAGAGGGCCTTGTTGAGTCTATAGACGTGATCTAGAAATTTTGGATCCTCAAACCGGGTGGCTGAGCAACATATACCGTTCACGTCCATTTGATGTAAGATGATATTATGATGGTTAGCGTAAGCAAGCAATATGCGAATAGCTTCAAGTCTAGCAACGGGTGCAAAAGTTTCATCGAAATCAATTCCTTCAACCTGTGTGTAGTCTTGAGCTACAAGATGAGCCTTATTCCTCACCACAAGCCCATTTTCATCTTGTTTGTTGCGGTAGATCCATTTGGTACCGATGATATTGTGCTTGCATGGGTCTGGTCGCTTGACTAGCTCCCACACATTGTTGAGCTCGAATTGATGCAATTCATCTTGCATGGCTTTAATCCACTCAGATTCCATGAATGTTTCATCAACTTTAGTGGGATCTGTGATAGAGACAAATGCAAAATGCCCACAAAAGTTAGACAAAGTGTGAAGCTTTTGAGCGCGTGAGGGGACCTAGTGCGTTGATGTCGCTGATGATTTTCTCGATCTGCACTTTGTTTGTAATGCGAGGATGAGCAGGTTGACGACTTTGCTTAGGCCCAGGAATTTCTTCAGGGCCATTTTCTTCAGCAGCACCAGCGTGATTGTCTTCATGATCCGGAATGACTTCTTCAGTAGATTCTTCGGTAGGGATGATATCCTCAGTAGCCTTGAGGTTGATGGATTCCTCAGGTGACATTTCATCTAGCACAGGAGGTAGGTGCTCTCTTTGCGAGCCATTAGTTTCATCGTACCGCACATCTATAGTTTCAACAATCTTGTGATGATTGATGTTGAAGACTCTGTAGGTGTGCGAGTCCTTTCCGTAACCAAGCATAAAACCCTCATGTGCTTTCGGTGCAAATTTAGAGTGATGGTGAGGATCTCTAATCCAGCATTTAGCACCGAAGACTTTGAAATAACTTACATTGGGTTTGTTAGTGAGGAGTTCATATGAGGTCTTTTTGAAGAATTTGTGAAGATATACTATGTTGATGATGTGGCATGCAGTATCAATAGCTTCAGGCCAAAAACACTGTGGTGTCTTGTATTCATCAAGGATAGTGCTAGCCATCTCAACAAGAGTTCTATTCTTGCGCTCCACAATGCCATTCTGCTGAGGAGTATAGGGAGCAGATAACTCGTGAGTAATACCAGGTATATCAAGATATTCATCGAGACCAGTGTTCTTGAACTTAGATCTATTATCACTCCTGATATGTTTGATTTTCACACCAAAGTTCGTAGAATCTCTTGAGGAAAAACATTTGAAGACTTCCTGCACTTCATTTTTGTAAGTGATGATATGCACCCATGTATAACGAGAATAATCATCAACAATGACAAAGCCATACAATGATGCAGAACTAGAGAACATGGCATAATGAGTAGGTCCAAAGAGATCCATATGAAGTAATTCAAAGGGATGAGAAGTGGTCATGATAGTCTTCAAGGGATTCTTGGCTCTGGTGATCTTTCCAAACTCACAAGCCCCACAAAGATGATCTTTGAGGAATTTGACACCCTCGATGCCAATGACATGCTTCTTCTTCGCGAGTGTATGCAAGTTCCTCATCCCAGCATGACCAAGTCGTCGATGCCATAACTAGCCTTCTGAAGCTTTAGCCAATAGACATGTGGCAGGCTATGGTCCTGCAGAGAAATCAACAATATACGTATCTCCTTTCCTAAAGCCTTCGAAGACTTTGGATTTGTCAGATTCCATTAGCACAATGCAACGATATTTGCCAAAGACGACAACCATATCACGATCACAAAGCATTGAGATAGACATGAGGTTGAATCCTAAGGACTCTACAAGCATGACTTTGTTCATGTGTCTATCCTTTGAGATTGCAACCCTACCTAGACCCAATACCTTGCTTTTGCCTTTGTCAGCGTAGGTGATATGCTTCAGATGAGATGGAGATAAATCAGTGTCCATCAATAAGTTCCTGTCACCGGTCATGTGATTTGTACATCCACTATCGAGGACCCACTCAGTAGCTTTGGGTTCTTCATCCTGCAGATGAATTAGTGCAACTTACGAACCTATATACTTCATTAGTGAAGAATATGATATCAATTTCATCAACAGTAACGAATATAGTAATATGAGGATGTGAGAAATGAGTGATTATTTCTGTAGGTCTCCAGCAAATTCTTCAGACAATTAAGTTCGTCTGGAGACCTGATCCTACATAAGAGATTAGTTCTTTTTCTTCACCACCCACATCTGGAGGGGTGGCAAAGAGTTCATCATTCTGTGAGCTCCATAAGAAAAAGATGGCATTGAAGCCAGTGCACTTCGTTTCACAGAAGAGTGGTTAGGATAAGCATATGAATAACCAAAGAAATTCTTCGAGGACTTATGAACATAATGGTTTGACGAATAATGCACATATTCATAGCCTTTAGACTTTCCCTACGAAATAGAAGTGTTAGCACGATGATGTTCATATGAGGATTTTGATCCACGTGAGGAATTTGGTTCAGATGAAGAATTTTGTCCATATGAGGACTTGGATCCATATGAAGATTTTGATCCATATGAAGAATTTGATCTGGGGTTCCTATTCTTCATAGGTGGTGTCATGATGACATTCACCTGAAGATTTTCAAGGCACCTTTTGGGAACCCAGATTTTCTTCATAGGGGACCGTTCCTGCAGTTAATTCCAACATATCGAGCAAATACTTCACCATTCTGATTCTTGAATAGTTTATAGTTGGAGTCAAATGACTCATCAGAGGAATATGAAGATTCACAAGTAAAGCCAAATAATGTGCATGGATCTACAGGAGGTCCTGCCGCAGCAACCCATGAGGTTTTGGGGTACTACTCAGGTTTCCAGTATGTCCCATCAGCATTGAGTGTCCTGTCAAAGGCAATACCCTTTTTCCTAGGGTTCCTGTTCAAGATCTGCTTTTTGAGGACATCACAAAGAGTCTGATGCCCTTTGAGGCTTTTGTATATGCCTGTCACATACAATTCCTTCAACCTTGCATTATCGTCAGTGATACATGTGGTATCCTCAGATGAGGAATTTGTGACCACAGAGACAGTTGAAGAATTTGTAGTAATAGAAGCATTTGAACATTCAGGTGAAGAATTAGTAGATTCACGCTTAATGCATTTCATACATGGTGGAATAAATTCTTCTTGAGCGGTACTAATCTGTTGAGCAAGCAATGAATCGTTTTCCTTCTAAAGATCTTCATAACTCACTCTTAACTTCTCAAGATCTTGCTTTCTCTGAAGAAATTCATAAGAAAGCTTTTCATGATCCATTAAGAGAGTGTTATGATGATTTTGAAGGTTCCCAAACCATGACTGAAGTCTCTGGAGATTATTAGTCAGAGTCTTAGTGCGATTCAATTCCTCGCCCAATAGGTCATCGCTTTTGTCTAGTAGATTTTGAATCTTTTCCAAAGCCTTTTTTTGTTTAACAGAAATTTTAGCAAGTTTGGAATAGCTAGGCTTGAGATTTTCATTAGATTCATCCTCGCTAGAGTCAGAGGGGGAATGTTTGAGTACCTTGGCACCTTTTGCCATGAAGCAATAGGTGGGAGCATAGTCATCAGCACTTTTGTCAGCAGAGTTGGGGAGGTCATTTTCTTCAGTGTTGAAGATGGACTTGCTGACGTAAGCAGTAGCAAGGGCTAAGCTGGCCACACCAGAGTCTGACTCCTCAGATTCCTCCTCTTCCACATTTTCTTCAGATTCAGCTTCAGAGTCCATTTCCTTGCTAATGAATGCCCAGGCCATCTTGGAACTGCTCTTCTTGTGAGATGAAGACTTTGAAGATCTTGATGATGAGGACTTTGAAGATTTTTTCTTCTTCTTTGAGTCAGCAGAATCGTCATCTTTGTATTTCTTCTTCTTTGATTCCTTTTTCCACAGAGGACAATCATACATGTAGTGACCAGGTTTCCTGCATTTGTGGCAAGTTCTCTTTTTGTAGTCACGCGATGAGGAATCATCACTCCTTGAAGACTTTCCAAAACGATCGCGGTGAGAGAACTTCTAGAATTTCTTCACGAGCATTACTAGCTCCTGGCTCAGTTCTTCAGGGTCACCGAGGCTGCTACCAGAATCTTCACTTTCAGATTCAGAGACTTCCTTGGCCTTTAGTGCACGTGATCTTCCAAAATTCGGTCCATAGAGATCTCTCTTCTCAGCAAGCTGGAACTCATGAGTGTTTAGCCTCTCAAGGATATCAGCAGGATCTAGTGACTTGTAACCAGCTCGCTCTTGAATCATCTGTGCCAGGGTAGCAAATGAGGAATCAAGTGATCTCAGCAATTTCTTCACCACCTCATGGTCGGTGATGTCAGTGGCACCAAGTGCTTGAAGCTCATTTCAGATGTTAGTGAGGCGATTAAAGGTTTCCTGAACATTTTCATTGTCGAGTCTGAATCGGTTGAAGAGATTGCGAAGAACATCAACTCGGGAGTCACGTTGAGTAGAGACTCCTTCGTTGACCTTGGACAACATGTCCCAAATTAGCTTAGCAGTTTCCAAAGCACTCACTCTGCTGTACTATCCTTTGCTCAGATGGCCACATATGATATTCTTCGCTTTAGAATTGAGTTGCTTGAATCTCTTCACATCAGCAGCATTCACAGACAGAGTGACTAAGGGAACACCATTTTTCACAACATACAAGAGATCGTTATCGATTGCCTCAAGATGCATGCTCATCTTGTTCTTCCAGTAGGGGTAGTCCGTCCCATCACAGGTAGGACACCCAGCCGAGACCTTGATCATACCTGCAGTCAACATAACTAAAACTCCAGGTGGTTAAACCAAAATGACACAGAAAAGGGAGTACCTTGCTCTGATACCAATTAAAAGTGCATTAAGTCGACTAGAGGGGGGGTGAATAGGCAATTTTTACAAATTCGTCACTATGGAATTTCTAGGTGAAGAAATTCCTAAGTAACGGCACACTAGTAGCGGAATAAGTACTCAGGTATAAGCATAACAAAGCAACATGTAACGCCTCGGATTCGTTGTGCCAGGTGTCTGCCAGTTATTCGCAGTCATTGCCATGTCATTTTCTTGCGTGTTGCATTTTATCATGTCATCATGTGCATTTCATTTTGCATACGTGTTCGTCTCATGCATCCGAGCATTTTCCCCGTTGTCCGTTTTGCAATCCGGCACTCCTCTGCCCTTCGGCGTTCCCCTTTCGTCTCCTGTTGTGAGTGGGTGTTAAACTTTCTCGGAATGGACTGAGTCTTGCCAAGCGGCCTTGGTATAGCACTGCTAGACCGCCTGTCAAGTTTCGTGCCATTTGGAGGTCGTTTGGTACTCCAACGGTTAACCGGGTAACCGCTAAAGCCCCTCTCTCTTTGCAGCCCAACACCCCTTCCAAACTGGCCCAAAACCCATCTAACTCCCCTCCATGCTCTCGGTCGTTCGATCACGATCGTGTGGGCGAAAACTGCTCCTCATTTGGACTCTCCTAGCTCCTTCTACCTATAAAAAGGCATCCCCCGTCCAAATTCGTAGTTGAAACCCTAGATTTCATCCCTCTCCGCGCCGGACACGTCCATCCTCCACCTCACCCCAGCCAATCATATGCCTCCATGTCAGCGCCGCCGCCTCCCGTGGCCAACGGGAGTGCGCCACGTGGCCTCCGGACTCCTC
>NC_041387.1:337913667-337920844 GCF_002162155.2 Triticum dicoccoides | reverse complement strand
GCCGCCGTCCATCGCCATCACCGGCCGCCTCCACCGCGGTACGCCGCCGCTGCCGCGCCCGTGGTGCCTGCCCGCGCCCGAGCTCTTTGCGCCGCCCCACGCCGGCAGCTCCTCGCCGCCCTCTGCCGCGCCTCCCCGTCGCCCCTCCGCCTCGACCCGGACCGGATCCGGCGAGATCCAGCCGGAGGAGCCCCGGGCCTCCCCGGCCCCGTCCCCGACAGCTCCGGCGACCTCAGTCCGGCGAGCATCGGTACCCGTGCCCGTTGACTTTCTCCCGGGGTGAGAAAACCTGTCCCAGATCTGTGTAATTTTCTTGCCATGTTCGTCATGCCGTATCTCTGCATCCGTAGCTCCGTTTTGTGCGTGTAATATGTAAAATTGTTCGCCTCAACGAGTACATCACTTTATTCCATTGCATCATATTCATTTGAGGTCATATTGATGCATGAATCATCGTTGTAAGAGTGCTTCATGATGTTTTCTGCTGTCTGTTATCAGAACGAGCTCATTTGTCATTTTTGTCATGATTGATGTGTGCATCCTATGAGGTTGATGTCTACATGTGTTTTGATCTATGAAATGTCTTCTTTACCGAGGTGCTTACCATGCATTTTTGTGATCAATGTGGTGACTAGCATAAGCATACAAACTAGGCATCGTGATGTTGCAGATTGTAGTCCCTGTTCTGCTGTTATTTTGATGCCATCTAAACCTGATGCTACAGAGAGATCCTTGCATTTTTTGAGATACTTCAGTAAGGATGTTTTGAACATGTGGTTATTTTCTATCCATTCATGCCCTTGGTTGAAATTATGGAGTAGTCTAGCATGTCATTTTCATGCTCTACTTTTGCTTCAAAATGTTTCCTGGCAGATTGTTTACGTGTTATTCAATTTTGCCAAGGTTGCTATAGTTGATCCTTGCATGCTATGGAGTTGTTCTTGCCTTGGTTTGTTACATAAACATGTCTTCTTGATGATGCTATGCTTATCTTGTCATGCAATGACTTGTGGTGAGTGAATCGAGCTTGTTAAGTAGTATACATGATGTTGCTGTTTTGCTAGGCTGAATCTGTTATTTCGTGATGCTATATAAACATGTTGATACTAATCATTCTATGCATAATCTAGAAATGTTGTATAAACATGTTTTAATCTACATGTCATGCTCTATCCATCCATGCCCCTGGTTGCATTTATAGCTTGCTGTAGCTTGTTCATATCTTGCTTCAAAGTTGCTTCATAATGTTGCTGTCAGCCTGTTAACATTAAGTTCAGTTGTTTCCATGTGTTTTCCTAGTGATCCATGCATCCTATGACCTTGCTATTGCCATGCTTAGCTTCACAAATATGTCTTCTTACTGTTGGTTGCCTTTCCATGCCATGTTTTGCTCTGTGGTGAGTTGCACAAGCTCATTTACATGCCTTCATAATTCTGTTTCTAACATGTATGAATCTTTAATATAACTTGCCATGTTTACGTGGGTGCCATCATATTTTCTGATCCTTTTTGGCTTATGGTCAGTAAGGGACTTTTGATCTATGCATTTAGTAGATTCATGTCATGCCTTTGTTTTCCATTATAAGTTCCTGTAACATGTTGTTTGATAGCTCTAAACATTGCATCGTGATGTTATTTTCTGCAAAGTCTGAAATTGTTATAACTTGCAATCTTACCATGTGTGTTTGAGCATGTTCTAGTGATTTTTGGAGTTAGCTCAGTGTTCATGTTTTGTTATGCTTTACCTGTACATCATGCCCATGCCTTTTGTTTTCTTGTTGAGGTCCTGTAGCATATTGTTTTGGTGCTTCCAATATGCCTAGTTGCTGTTTTGGACAGCTTGTCCTTTAGACTTGTTTCATGTGTGTGTGTTGAACCGTTGCTCCGTTTTGAGTGTGCTCTATATGAAACTTGATTAGAATTGCATGTAGTTTCATATTATCATGTTGCATCCTTGTTTTGAGGTGTTTGCTTGATGTTTGTATGCATTTTGCATCAATGCCATGTTGATCTTGTTTTGCTCATATCTCCTAGGTCGTAGCTCCGAATTAAATGAACTTTATATGTAACTTGACTAGAATCTCGTGTAGATCATCTTTGTGCATCTTAACTTGATGTTTAACAACTTGAACATAACATTTATTCAGATCTGGACCAACTTCGAAATTTGCATATGAGGACTTACTGAAATTGTTATATGTTGTTCCCGGCCTCATTTAAACTTGCTTTGATGTGTTGCTCTTGTTTGCATCATCTCTTGCCATGAGTAGCTTCATCTAGATTTGTCATGCATCATGCTTGTTGTGCATCATGTCATGTTCATGTGTGGTGTGTTTACTATGTTGTGTGCTTCTTTTCGATAGTTCTTGTTTCATTGCGATCGTGAGGATTCGTTCGTCTATGGTTGGTTCGGCTTCATCCGTTCGTCTTCTTCATGGACTCGTTCTTCTTCCTTGCGGGATTTCGAGCAACATGACCGCTACCCTGGATCTCACTACTATCATTGCTATGCTAGTTGCTTCGTTCTATCGCTATGCTGCGCTACCTATTACCTGTTTATCAAGACATCCCATATTGCCATGAACCTCTAACCTTTGACACCTTTCATATGCAAACCGTTGTTTGGCTATGTTACCGCTTTTGCTCAACCCCTCTTATAGTGTTGCTAGTTGCAGGTGAAGTTGAAGATTTCTCCATGGTGGACAGGATTTTGGTTGGGATATCACAATATCTCTTATATTATTAATGCATCTATATACTTGGTAAAGGGTGGAAGACTCGGCCTTTTGCCTGGTGTTTTGTTCCACTCTTGCCTCCCTAGTTTCCGTCATACCGGTGTTATGTTCCCGGATTTTGCGTTCCTTACACGGTCGGGTGATTTATGGGACCCCCTCGACAGTTCGCTTTGAATAAAACTCCTCCAGCAAGGCCCAACCTTGGTTTTACCATTTGCCTCACCACCACCTATCCTTTCCCTTGGGTCGGCCAACCCGAGGGTCATCTTTATTTTAGCCCCCCGGGCCAGTGCTTGTCTAAGTGTTGGTCCGAACCGAGCGATGTCCGACGCCCCCTGGGCAATCAGGGTCTATGCCAACCCGACGTCTTGCTCATCCGGTGTGCCCTGAGAACAAGATATGTGCAGCTCCTATCGGGATTTGTCGGCACAGCGGGAGGCTTTGCTGGTCTTGTTTTACCATTGTCGAAATGTCTTGTAAACCGGGATTCCGAGTCTGATCGGGTCTTCCTGGGAGAAGGTCTATTCCTTTGTTGATCGCAAGAGCTTGTCATGGGCTAAGTTGGGACACCCCTGCAGGGTATAATCTTTCGAAAGCCGTGCCTGCGGTTATAGGCAGATGGGAATTTGTTAATGACCGGTTGTAGATAACTTGACACCAGATCCGAATTAAAACGCATCAACCATGTGTGTAGCCGTGATGGTCTCTTCTCGGCGGAGTCCGGGAAGTGAACACGGTTTCTGGGTTATGTTTGGCGTAAGTAGGAGTTCAGGATCAATTCTTGATCATTGCTAGCTTCACGACCGTTCCGCTTGCTCTCTTCTCGCTCTTATTTGCGTATGTTAGACACCATATCATGCTTAGTTGCTGCTGCAACCTCACCAATTTACCCCTTCCTTTCCCTTTCTGCTTTGCTAGTCTTGATACCCATGGTAATGGGATTGCTGAGTCCTCGTGGCTCACAGATTACTACAACAACAGTTGCAGGTACAGGTTGTGCGATGATCATGACGCGAGAGCGATGCTTGCTTGCGTTGAGTTCTTCTTCTGCTTCTTCTTCGATCAGGGGATAGGTTCCAGGTCGGCAGCCTGGGCTAGCAGGGTGGATGTCGTTTGAGCTTTTGTTTGTGTTTCATCCGTAGTTGGATGTTGCTCTTGTGTATTGTGATGTTGTATCCGTGTGGCATTGTATGCCTTATGTATGTATCCCCATCTATTATGTAATGTTGATGTAATGATATCCACCTTGCAAAAGCGTTTCAATATGCGGGTCTATTCTTGGTGGGACCTTCGAGTTCCTTTTGGATAGGGTCGCATATTGGGCGTGACAAGTTGGTATCAGAGCCTCGACCGACCCTAGGAGCCCCCCTTGTTTGATCCTGTAGTTTGGCCGTTGTTGAGTCTAGAAGAAAACTATTTTTAGAGTCTAGTTATATCGGAGAGTAGGAATTCTTTTTACTCCTCAGCCCCTTCATCGCTCTGGTAAGGAATCTTTACGTAGGTGTTTTGAATTACTCCTCTTCCCTTTCAAACTTTCTTTAGGATCACGTAGTTGGTTTTCCGATCGTTGTTCCTCAGCTCTTTTCATCCGGTGCATTTCTCGTCAAGTTGACTCGAGCCTCTTCATCATTGAGTTCAATCCTCAGTTGCTTTCTTTTCTCACCCGCCCCCCCTTCTTCTTCTCGGAACCGGAGTCCGTAATCGAGTATTCATCCTACTCATGCGAAGTTTTGCTTTCTTTCCTCAATGATTTCAACCGGTGTTTTCCTCTTCAAGATATTCGACGTTCCCCTTCCAAGTTGTCATTGTTTTCCCGCGCTCCCACCCTTTTTCTTACCGGAGCCTGAGCCTCTTTTGAACATCAATTTCATTCATGTGGAGCCTCTTCAGTCTTCCCTCAATCATTTCGACCGGTGAATTCTCGTTTTGTACGACATTCCTCATCTCTTTTCTTCTTCGGTGGACTCAATTCAAGTTTTTCGGGTGATCATATTCTCTTCTTTCGATCAAGTGTTCTCCTTGCTCGTGTGCCTCTCGCCAGTTTATCCTTCCGGAGTGTTCAACACATCTCAGAAGATTCGTCTGTGTTCCAATTAATTCGAGGTTGTCACCTCATTCAAGTATTTCAATTGTTCCGGCGCTTCATCCATCTCGTCAACAATCCTTTCCGACGGTGTTATCTCTTTAGTGGGCCCTAACCCACAGGTCTTTTTCCAGGATCTTACCTGACTCTTCTAATTCCCCGGAGTTATTCTCAATTCTTTTCGGAGTCTGACGTAAGAATGAATTTCATCAGTCAGATGCTTGTCCATGATCGGTTTCAAATCTTTTTCATTGTTGGCTCAACCTCTCTGCTTTTCATTCTCCCGGAGTATCTCAGTAATTTTGGTGGTGTTTCTCGTCGTCATTTGAAGACCGAAGAAGAGTTTTTCCTCTAAATCTTCCCCGTTCTTCCGAAGATTCGTGGGTCTAGCTTCTTGTTACCCTCTCGAATTATTCCTTCTGTCAGTTATTCTTTTCTTACCCATCCGGAGTATTTCAGAAGTTGTTTCCCCATTTATTTTCACCGGAGGCCATCATTCCAGTTATTGTACTCTAATTATCCCGGTGCTTCGTTCAAGTATTCTTTAGTCAGCTCATGATCTCTTCGTTCTTTTGTATCTAAAGCCCCTCTTGCTTATTGGTTCTTCTAATTCTTCTCGGCGATTCTTTCTCTTTTGTTCGTTCCTTTTCATTTCCAACAGTGGTTCATTCAGATTCTGTTTCCTTTGTTATCATATTAATCCATCCGTTCTTTCAATCCTACCGGTGGTTCTTGAAGACTTTCTCAAGTTTTGTGCTATATCCCTTCCCAATCCTTTTCTAGAAGAATAAGTAGTATGCCAAATCCATTGATTTTCATCAATTTAATTTGATGAAGGATAAGCATGCAATAAATCTTATTCTTATTTCATCAAAGTGATTAATCCCTTCCTTCGGAGTTTGTTCTTGATGAATAAATTCTAGTTCCAGGTGCTTTCATCTTTTCTTTTCCGGAGTTCAAATTTCCACGGCCTTTTCGTCGGAACCTCCATCTAAATCATCGCAAGGCTTTAATCTTATTCTTTCCATCCTTATTCTATCTTATCATCCTTTTGTTACCGGAGTTCTTCATGGTGGTTCTTCACGATTTAATTCATTCTTCAAGAGTTCATCAAGATTTTGTTGGTGGAGTTCAAGTATCCTTTTCTTCTCGCGTCTTGAAGTGCAATTAATTCTCCATATTCTTTTGAAGTGGAGTTTTCCATTTCTTCGTTCTTCTCAGCTATCCAATCATTTCCGCTTGTGGTCGGTGATCACCTCATAATTTCTGAGATGTTATCCACAAGTCCACATCAAGTTTATTCTTTCGTTGTTGATTTTCTCAACAACTCCATTCAATCCTTCCTTATAAGTTCTTGTCATTCCACTATTTCAATTCTTCCGGAGGTTTTGTGTCATGTCTTTATCAAGTATCATTCCATCCTCTCTAGTTCATGTTCTACTCTTTCTATGTTTAGCCGGAGTGCTGCCTAAATCCTTCCAGCCTTATTCGTTTCTTATCTCGTTCTAACTGGAGTGATTCTTTGCTTCTTCTCTTCAGTTCTTTCTTCACCTCATCCCTTTTTCCCTTCCGTCTCGGTCCTAAGATCTCGGGACGAGATCTCTTGTTAGTGGAGGAGTGTTGTAACGCCCCGGATTCGTTGCGCCAGGTGTCTGCCAGTTATTCGCAGTCGTTGCCATGTCATTTTCTTGCGTGTTGCATTTTATCATGTCATCATATGCATTTCATTTTGCATACGTGTTCGTCTCATGCATCCGAGCATTTTCCCCGTTGTCCGTTTTGCAATCCGGCACTCCTATGCCCTCCGGCGTTCCCCTTTTGTCTCCTGTTGTGAGTGGGTGTTAAACTTTCTCGGAATGGACCGAGTCTTGCCAACCGGCCTTGGTATAGCACCGGTAGACCGCCTGTCAAGTTTCGTGCCATTTGGAGGTCGTTTGGTACTCCAAGGGTTAACCGGGTAACCGCTAAAGCCCCTCTCTCTTTGCAGCCCAACACCCATTCCAAACTGGCTCAAAACCCATCTAACCCCCCTCAATGCTCTCGCTCGTTCGATCACGATCGTGTGGGTGAAAACCGCTCCTCATTTGGACTCTCCTAACTCCTTTTACCTATAAAAAGGCATCCCCCGTCCAAATTCGCAGTTGAAACCCTAGATCGCATCCCTCTCCGCGCCGGACACGTCCGCCCGCGCCGGACACGTCCAGCCTCCACCTCACCCCAGCCAATCATATGCCTCCACGTCAGCGTCGCCGCCTCCCGTGACCAACGGGAGCGCGCCACGTGGCCTCCGGCCTCCTCCCCGCCGCCGCGGCCCGCCCAGGCCCGCGCGGCCGCCCGAGTGCCCCGTGCTCCGCCGCCC
>NC_041387.1:337892573-337912914 GCF_002162155.2 Triticum dicoccoides | reverse complement strand
CCTCTGCCGCGCCTCCCCGTCGCCCCTCCGCCTCGACCCGGACCGGATCCGGCGAGATCCGGCCGGAGGAGCGCCGGATCCGCCTCCCCGGCCCCGTCCCCGACAGCTCCGGCGACCTCACTCCGGCGAGCCTCGGTACCCGTGCCCGTTGACTTTCTCCCGGGGTGAGAAAACCTCTAAGTCCCAGATCTGTGTAATTTTCTTGCCATGTTCGTCATGTCGTATCTCTGCATCCGTAGCTCCGTTTTGTGCGTGTAATATGTCAAATTGTTCGTCTCAACGAGTACATCATTTCATTCCATTGCATCATATTCATTTGAGGTCATATTGATGCATGAATCATCGTTGTAAGAGTGCTTCATGATGTTTTCTGCTGTCTGTTATCAGAACGAGCTCATTTGTCATTTTTGCCATGATTGATGTGTGCATCCTATGAGGTTGATGTCTACATGTGTTTTGATCTATAAAATGTCTTCTTTATAGAGGTGCTTACCATGTATTTTTGTGATCAATGTGGTGACTAGCACAAGCATGCAAACTAAGCATCGTGATGTTGCTGATTGTAGTCCCTGTTCTGCTGTTATTTTGATGCCATGTAAACTTGATGCTACAGAGAGATCCTTGCATTTTTTGAGATACTTCAGTAAGGATGTTTTGAATATTTGGTTATTGTCTATCCATTCATGCCCTTGGTTGCAATTATGGAGTAGTCTAGCATGTCATTTTCGTGCTCTACTTTTGCTTCAAAATGTTTCTTGGCAGATTATTTACGTGTTATTCAATTTTGCCAAGGTTGCTATAGTTGATCCTTTCATGCTATGGACTTGTTCTTGCCTTAGTTTGTTACATAAACATATCTTCTTGATGATGCTATGCTTATATTGTTATGCAATGACTTGTGGTGAGTGAATCGAGCTTGTTAAGTAGTGTACATGATGTTGCTGTTTTGCTAGGCTGAATCTATTATTTCGTGATGCTATATAAACATGTTGATACTAATCGTTCTATGCATAATCTGGAGATGTTGTATAAACATGTTTTGATCTACATGTCATGCTCTATCCATCCATGCCCCTGGTTGCATTTATAGCTTGTTGTAGCTTGTTCATATCTTGCTTCAAAGTTGCTACATAATGTTGCTGTCAGCCTGTTAACATTAATTTCAGTTGTTTCCATGTGTTTTCCTAGTGATCCATGCACCCTATGACCTTGCTATTGCCATGCTTAGCTTCACAAATATGTCTTCTTACTGTTCGTTGCCTTACCATGCCATGTTTTTCTCTGTGGTGAGTTGCACAAGCTCATTTACATGCCTTCATAATTCTGTTTCTGCCATGTATGAATCTGTAATATAACTTGCCATGTTTACGTGGGTGCCATCATATTTTTTTATCCTTTTTGGCTTATGGTCAGTAAGGGACTTTTGATCTATGCATTTAGTAGATACATGCCATGCCTTTGTTTTCCATTATAAGTTCCTGTAACATGTTGTTTGATAGCTCTAAACATTGCATCGTGATGTTATTTTCTGCAAAGTCTGAAAATGTTATAACTTGCAATCTTACCATGTGTGTTTGAGCATGTTCTAGTGATTTCTGGAGTTAGCTCAGTGTTCATGTTTTGTTATGCTTTACCTGTACATCATGCCCATGCCTTTTGTTTTCTTGTTGAGGTCCTGTAGCATATTGTTTTGGTGCTTGCAATATGCCTAGTTGCTGTTTTGGACAGCTTGTCCTTTACACTTGTTTCATGTGTGTGTTGAACCGTTGCTCCGTTTTGAGTGTGCTCTATATGAAACTTGCTTAGAATTGCATGTAGTTTCATATTATCATGTTGCATCCTTGTTTTGAGGTGTTTGCTTGATGTTTGTATGCATTTTGCATCAATGCCATGTTGATCTTGTTTTGCTCATATCTCCTAGGCCGTAGCTCCGAATTAAATGAACTTTATATGTAACTTGACTAGAATCTCTTGTAGATCATCTTTGTGCATCTTAACTTGATGTTTAACAACTTGAACATAACGTTTATTCAGATCTGGACCAACTTCGAAATTTGCATATGAGGACTTACTGAAATTGTTATATGTTGTTCCCGGCCTCATTTAAACTTGCTTTGATGTGTTGCTCTTGTTTGCATCATCTCTTGCCATGAGTAGCTTCATCTAGATTTGTCATGCATCATGCTTGTTGTGCATCATGTCATGTTCATGTGTGGTGTGTTTACTATGTTGTGTGCTTCTTTTCGATAGTTCCTGTTTCGTTGCGATCGTGAGGATTCGTTCGTCTATGGTTGGTTCAGCTTCATCCGTTCGTCTTCTTCATGGACTCGTTCTTCTTCCTTGCGGGATTTCAGGCAAGATGACCGCTACCCTGGATCTCAGTACTATCATTGCTATGCTAGTTGCTTCGTTCTATCGCTATGCTGCGCTACCTATTACCTGTTTATCAAGCCATCCCATATTGCCATGAACCTCTAACCTTTGACACCTTTCCTATGCAAACCGTTGTTTGGCTATGTTACCGCTTTTGCTCAGCCCCTCTTATAGCGTTGCTAGTTGCAGGTGAAGTTGAAGATTTCTCCATGGTGGACAGGATTTTGGTTGGGATATCACAATATCTCTTATATTATTAATGCATCTATATACTTGGTAAAGGGTGGAAGACTCGGCCTTTTGCCTGGTGTTTTGTTCCACTCTTGCCACCCTAGTTTCCGTCATACCGGTGTTATGTTCCCGGATTTTGCGTTCCTTACACGGTCGGGTGATTTATGGGACCCCCTCGATAGTTTGCTTTGAATAAAACTCCTCCAGCAAGGCCCAACCTTGGTTTTACCATTTGCCTCACCACCACCTATCCTTTCCCTTGGGTCGGCCAACCCGAGGGTCATCTTTATTTTAGCCCCCCGGGCCAGTGCTTGTCTAAGTGTTGGTCCGAACCGAGCGATGTCCGGCGCCCCCTGGGCAATCAGGGTCTATGCCAACCCGACGTCTTGCTCATCCGGTGTGCCCTGAGAACGAGATATGTGCAGCTCCTATCGGGATTTGTCGGCACAGCGGGAGGCTTTGCTGGTCTTGTTTTACCATTGTCGAAATGTCTTGTAAACCGGGATTCTGAGTCTGATCGGGTCTTCCTGGGAGAAGGTCTATTCCTTCGTTTATCGCGAGAGCTTGTCATGGGCTAAATTGGGACACCCCTGCAGGGTATAATCTTTCAAAAGCCGTGCCTGCGGTTATAGGCAGATGTGAATTAAAACGCATCAACCGTGTGTGTAGCCGTGATGGTCTCTTCTCGGCGGAGTCCGGGAAGTGAACACGGTTTCTGGGTTATGTTTGACGTAAGTAGGAGTTCAGTATCACTTCTTGATCATTGCTAGCTTCACGACCGTTCCGCTTGCTCTCTTCTCGCTCCTATTTGCGTATGTTAGCCACCATATCATGCTTAGTCGCTGCTGTAACCTCACCACTTTACCCCTTCCTTTCCCTTTAAGCTTTGCTAGTCTTGATACCCATGGTAATGGGATTGCTGAGTCCCCGTGGCTCACAGATTACTACAACAACAGTTGCAGGTACAGGTTGTGCGATGATCATGACGCAAGAGCGATGCTTGCTTGCGTTGAGTTCTTCTTCTGCTTCTTCTTCGATCAGGGGATAGGTTCCAGGTCGGCAGCCTGGGCTAGCAGGGTGGATGTCGTTTGAGCTTCTGTTTGTATTTCATCCGTAGTCGGATGTTGCTCTTATGTATTGTGATGTTGTATCCGTGTGGCATTGTATGCCTTATGTATGTATCCCCATCTATTATGTAATGTTGATGTAATGATATCCACCTTGCAAAAGCATTTCAATATGCGGCTCTATCCTTGGTGGGACCTTCGAGTTCCTTTTGGATAGGGTCGCATATTGGGCGTGACACAACAGCATAGTCATCATGATGAAATGAAAACAAACACAGAGTACAGAAAGCGTGATAACAGGATAAGCAGGCTGATGACTATGTGACTGAAGAAATAGGATTGAGGAAATAGAGAAAGTCTTCAGACAAAGTCTTTAAACAGTAATGATCAGGTTCATCAACATATGAATGAGGAAATGAAAGGGTTGAGGAAATAGAACCAGTTGGCTTAGTGAAGACAATGATTTGGTAGACCAGTTCCAACTGCTGTGACAGTTGTACATCTGGTTGGAGCGGCTGAGTATTTTAACTTGAGGACACACGGTCCCGGACACACGGTCCTCACTGTATTCTCCTTGAGCTAAGGTCACACAGACCTCACCCAACACTCATGGTAAGTCCTCACAGGTGACTTCCAAACCTTCACAGACTTGGTCACTCCGCGATCCACAATTCCTCTTGGATGCTCAGACCATGATGCCTAACCGTCTGGAGGATACACGGTCCTCAAAGGTAACAAGCATCGGTAACACACAGGAACAATCTCTTCAGTGATGCTCAATCACTTTGGGTTGGTAGGTGTTTGGGTTTGGGTTTTGGGTTTTCCTCACTTGATGATTTTCGCTCAAAGTCCTCGGAAGATGGGATGCTCTCAATGACAAGTGTCAGTTTCTCTTGGAGCAGCCAACCAGCTAGTGGTTGTAGGAGCGGCTATTTACAGCCTAGGGAGCAGCCCGACATGATAAGACATAAATGCCCTTCAATGATATGACCGTTATGTGGTAGGATATTTTGGACAGCTGGCGCGTAGCACAGCAACGGTCAGATTTGAGGTATCAAATTCCTCAGGGCTATCATGTTCCTCACTGTGTAGGCATTCCGCACAGGCGAATTCCTAACTCCTCAGTCAGGAAAAATTCCTCAGACACCAGAAGATCTTCGTCTCTGTCACTGAAGAAATTGACTGAGCTGATATGGGATTTCCAATGGCTTCACTCGGAAGGATTGGGTAGGTGTAGGATTTTAAGATGAGCACCACTTGGAAATCAGCTTCCCTAATATTACCTCGACCCCCTTTAACAGTACGGTGTTTCCTATGACTCAAGAAAGAGAAAATGTAACTATGAAAACAAAAGTCTTCACGCTTCATAATCCTCGCATGAATATACAAGTCTTCAAGGTCACACCAATTTCTTCACTTTCAAAATCTTCAGGAGAACCAAAGTCTTCAGCTGAAGACATACATTTTTAGGGGTCGACTTCCATAGTAAATATCAAACTCCTTGTCAATTTATAGAGCCTGTGTACACTCACAAACATATTAGTCCCTTAACCTATAAGTCTTCAATACACCAAAATCACAAGGGGCACTAGATGCACTTACAGGAGCCCATCTGTGACAACATGGAGCGCATCCAGGGTACATGCTCTTCCCACGGGAACGAGCCCATCTGTGAAAAGTGAGGAAACCCATAATTTGTTTTGCCGTGCCTCTTCACGGGGGAAACCCATGATTTGTTTTGTCGAGTCCCTATGTCCAGTTTTAATTGCTATATCTGGTTGTTTGCAGTATGCCTTGTTTATTTCAGTTGTTCACAATGTGATGCTCTATATGTGCAATTATTTACTGTGCAGTACATTTCATCAATCCAGTTTTAAACATACTGATAGGAATGCATATATTTGCTTGTTGTTAAGCCTGTTATAGCTAGAACATGCCTCTTTTAAAGTTTTTGTATTGTTCGGTTGTTTGTAGTTAGCATATGTCTAGTTTCAAATGCTATCCTTGGTTGTTCGTAGTATGCCTTGTTTATTCCAGTTATTCACAATGTGGTTTTCTATATGTGCAAGTATGAACTGTGCAGTTTGATTTCATCAGTACCAGTTTCAACAATACCACTATGAATGACTACATTTGGTTGTTGCATCTTGTACTTAACATGCCTTTCCATTTTTATTAAACAATAACCAATGTACTTAGACCGGCACAAAACCAGTTTGAATGACTATGTTTTCTTGTTGTTAAATGTTAGGCCTGTTGCAGTTAACACACCTTTCCACTTGTTTTGCTTTACTAGTGTGCTTAAACCTGCACACTAAAGCTATCTTTTGGAGATTATTTTGTCTGTGACGGATAATTTTGGTTGATGTTTATCCTGTTGTGCTTAACATGCTTCTCGATGTAGCTACACAGGACAATTTTGGGAACGATTGATGTTTTCCACCGAGGTTAGTTTCATCACATGGCTTATATATGCTCACTGTTTAGGATATCGGTAGTTGGTACCATATAGGCCGGGGGCTGATAAGGGAATGATACCCATCCCATGTATCTATAATTTTTGATTGTTCCATGCTATTATATTATATTTTTTGGATGTTTAATGGGCTTTAATATGCTCTTTTGTATTATATTTTGGACTAACCTATTAACCGGAGGCCCAGTGCCAATTTCTGGTTTTTTGCCTATATTAGTGTTTTGCAGAAAAGGAATATCAAACGGAGTCCAAACGGAATGAAACCTTCACGAGGATCTTTCTTGGACCAAAAGCAATCCAGAAGACTTGGAGTTGAAGTCTAGGGCTCTACAAGGAAGCCACGAGGCAGGAGAGCGCGCCCCCCACCCTCATGGCCCCTCGTAGCTCCACTGACGTACTTCTTTTGCCTATATATACTCTTATACCCGAGAAACATCAGGGAGAGCCATGAAACTACATTTCCACCGCCACAAACTTCTATACTCGTGAGATCCCATATTGGGGCCTTTTCCGGTGATCTGCCGGAGGAGGAATCGATCATGGAGGGCTTCTACATCAAGACCATTGCCTCTCTGATGAAGCGTGAGTACTTTACCACAGACCTTCAGGTCCATAGTTATTAGCTAGATGGCTTCTTCTCTCTCTTTGATTCTCCATACCATGTTCTCCTTGATGTTCTTGGAGATCTATTCAATGTAATACTCCTTTGCGGTGTGTTTGCCGAGATCCGATGAATTGTGCATTTATGAACTTGATTATCTATGAATATTATTTGGTTCTTCTCTGAATTTGTATATGCATGATTTGATATCTTTGCAAGACTCTTTGAATTATCAGTTTAGTTTGGCATACTAGATTGATCTTTCTTGCAATGGGAGAAGTGCTTAGCTTTGGGTTCAATCTTGTAGTGTCCTTTCCCAGTGACAGTAGGGGCAGCAAGGCACATATTGTATTGTTGCCATAGAGGATAAAAATATGGGGTTTATATCATATTGCTTGAGTTTATCCCTCTACATCATGTCATCTTGCTTAATGTGTTACTCCGTTCTTATGAACTTAATACTCTAGATGCATGCTGGATAGCGGTCGATGTGTGGAGTAATAGTAGTAGATGCAGAATCGTTTCGGTCTACTTGACATGGACGTGGTGCCTATATTCATGATCATTGCCTTAGTTGTCATCATAATTATGCACTTTTGTATCAATTGCTCGGCAGCAATTTGTTCACCCACCGTAATACATCCTATCTTGAGAGAACCCACTAGTGAAAACTATGGCCCCCGGGTCTCTTTTCTATCATATTACATCTATTTTATTTACATCGCATCTCGTTTACTATTTTGCAATCTTTACTTTCCAATCTATACAACAAAAATACCAAAAATATTTACTTTACTATCTTTATTAGATCTCACTTTTGCAAGTGACCGTGAAGGGATTGACAACCCTTTATCGCGTTGGTTGCAAGGTTCTTGATTGTTTGTGCAGGTACTAGGTGACTTGTGTGTCGTCTCCTACTAGATTGATACCTTGGTTCTCAAAACTAAGGGAAATACTTACGCTACTTTGCTGCATCACCCTTTCCTCTTCAAGGGAAAACAAATGCATGCTCAAGAGGTAGCAAGAAGGATTTCTGGCGCCGTTGTCGGGAGCGCCAAGTCAAGACATACCAAGTACCCATCATAAACTCTTCTCCCTCGCATTACATTATTTTCCATTCGCCTCTCGTTTTCCTCTCCCCCACTTCTAAAACGATTTTCGAAAACCTTTGCCTTTCCTTTGCCCCTCTTCCGTTCATCTCTTTTCACTTGCTTCTTGTGTGCTCGTGTGTTAGACCCCTTGATTCGCCTTCATGACTAGTCCTCCTATCATTGTTAGTACTCCCGATAATGAAGTTCTCAGTTTTAAACAAAGGGAGGAAGAAAATCTAAAAGATGCTTGGTATAGTATTTGCAATGCTCAAAATAGATCTACTAAGAAGCAATCTACTTCCGTTCTTCTTCGCAATTTTTATATAGGCATTACTCCTTAGAATAGACATGTTCTTGACACCATTACCGGAGGGAATTTTTTGGGAAGCCATACTTTTGATTCTTATAATGCCATGATAGATCTGTTAGGCCCACCACCTCTTTTGGTCAATGGAACTATTTTAACCTTGGAACATGTGATGCAAAGGCTTGATATTATTGAAAATAAAATTTCCACGGTTGAGTTAATAGAAAATTTAGATAAAAATATCCACAACCAAATTACACAATATGGATCTAAGGTAGGAGTTACTCTGAAAAATCTTAGGGAAAAGGAACTCATAGTTAATGAAAGGATAGATCAAGATTCTACTAGAATTGATAAACTCGAAGATACTATTACCAACTTGGGTTCCGCTTTTTCTGCCGTTAAAAATCCCTCACATCCTCCTCCTACCAAAGTTCCCAAGTTTATTTAGGTTCCTAAGAATAAGGGTGAATCTTCTAGTAAGGAAAATGAAGATCTCAAATCAATAAGTATTCACCCCAATTTTTCGATATCATTAAGGAACCTTATGCCACAAATGAATTTCTCGATTTCTTGCCTAGGAGTTTGATCATTAACAAAACCAAAGAACCTCCTAAGGGTTATGTGTGTTCAATTAAAGAATTGCATGCCGAAGATGGCAATACCTAGATCTATTATTGTTTCTATGCCTAGCTACGGGCGTTAAACGATAGCGCTTGTTGGGAGGCAACCCAATTTTATTTTTGTTCTTTGATTTTTCCTACTGTTTAGTAATAAATAATTCATATAGATTATGGTTAGATGTGGTTTTATGTTTTAATTAGTGTTTGTGCCAAGTAGAACCTTTGAGAAGACTTGGGTGAAGTCTTTGTGATCTTGTTGTAAAAAAATAGAAACTTTTGCGCTCACGAGAATAGCTGTCACTTTTTACTAGAGAGTGATTTTAGGTTGATTATTTTTGAAGATGATTAATAAACAAATTCCTCACGTCCACCAATTTATTTACTAATTTTTATAGTTACATAAGTATTCTAAAGTTACAATTGCTACAGACTGTTCTATTTTTGACAGATTCTGTTTTTCGTGTGTTGTTTGCTTATTTTGATGAATCTATGAGTAGTATCGGGGGGTATGAACCATAGAGAAGGTGGAATACAGTAGGTTTAACACAAATATAAATAAATAATGAGTTCATAACAGTACCTTAAAGTGGTGGTTTATTTTCTTATACTAACGGAGCTCATGAGATATTCTGTTGAAGTTTTGTGTTGTGAAGTTTTCAAGTTTGTTGGTAAAGATTTGATGGATTTTGGAATAAGGAGTGGAAAGAGCCTAAGCTTGGGGATTCCCAAGGCACCCCAAGATAATTCAAGGACAAACAAAAGCCTAAGCTTGGGGATCCCCCGGAAGGCAGCCCCTCTTTCATCTTCGTCTATGGGTAACTTTACTTGAGGC
Organism: Triticum dicoccoides; assembly: GCF_002162155.2. NCBI lineage: Eukaryota > Viridiplantae > Streptophyta > Magnoliopsida > Poales > Poaceae > Triticum > Triticum dicoccoides. The sequence goes on along the minus strand of NC_041387.1, from coordinate 337,903,313 downwards.
TATATTTTTATTCACCACATGATATGTGTTTTGCTTGGAGCGTCCTGTATGATTTGAGTCTTTGCCTTTTAGTTTACCACAGTCATCCTTTCTATACACACCTTTTCGTAGAGACATGCATGAATCAGAATTTATTAGAATACTCTATGTGCTTCACTTATATCTTTTGAGCTAGACAATATTGCTCTAGTGCTTCACTTATATCTTTTTAGAGCATGGTGGTGGTTTTATTTTATAGAAATCATTGATCTCTCATGCTTTCTTTTAGAACAGCATAGTAATTTGCTTTGGTTATAAAATTAGTCCTAATATGATGGGCATCCAAGATGGGTATAATAAAAACTTTCATATAAAGTGCATTGAATACTATGAGAAGTTTAATTCTTTATGATTGTTTTGAGATATGAGGATGGTGACATTAGAGATATGCTAGTAGATTAGTTGTGAATTTGAGGAATACTTGTGTTAAAGTTTGTGATTCCCGTAGCATGCACGTATGGTGAACCGTTATGTGATGAAGTTGGAGCATGATTTATTTATTGATTGCCTTCCTTATGTGTGGAGGTCGGGATCGCGCGATGGTTAACTCCTACCAACCCTTCCCCTAGGAGCATGCATGTAGTACTTTGTTTTGATTACTTGTAGGTTTTTGCAACAAATATGTGAGTTCATTATGACTAATGTTGAGTCCACGGATTATACGCACTCTCACCCTTCCATCACTGCTAGCCTCTCTGTGCCGCGCAACTCTCGTTGGTACCATACATGTAACACCCACGATGTGGCTATATCTCCCATGTGTCGAGGCACGACTTAGAGGCATAACCGCATCGTGGTTTTATCGCAAGAAGGGTCATCTTCACACAATCCCATGTAATGAACAGGAATGGGATAAAGAGTTGGCTTACAATCGCCACTTCACACAATGAACATATAATTCATACATCATTCAGAGCACACACATAGTCTGACTACGGACGAAGCCAAAAGAAAAGAAGATAACCCAACTGTTAGATCCCCGATCGTCCCAACTGGGCTCCACTACTGATCAACATGAAACGAAACATAGCAACGACCAAGATCTTCGTCGAACTCTCATCTGACCTCGATTGCATCACCTGCACTAGTATCATCGGCACCTGCAACTGTTGTGATAATATCTGGTGAGTCACGAGGACTTAGCAATCTCAAAACCCGCGAGATCAAGACTATTTAAGCTTATGGGTAGGAAGTGGTAATGAGGTGGAGTTGCAGCAAGCACTAAGCAAATATGGTGGCTAACATACGCATATAAGAGCAAGAAGAGAAGCAGCGGAATGGTCGAGAAGCTAGAAGTGATCAAGAAGTGATCCTGAAACTACTTACATTCATGCATAACTCAAACCGTGTTCACTTCCCAGACTCCACCGAAAAGAGACCATCACGCTACACATGTGGTTGATGCATTTTAATTAAGTGAAGTGTCAAGTTCTCTACAACCGGATATTAACAAATTCCCATCTGCCACATAACCGCGGGCACGGCTCTCGAAAGTTTATACCCTACAGGGGTGTCCCTACTTAGCCCATCACAAGCTCTCATGGTCAACGAAGGATATTCCTTCTCCCAGGAAGACCCGATCAGTCTCGGAATCCCGATTTACAAGACATTTCGACAATGGTAAAACAAGACCAGCAAAGCCGCCCGATGTGCCGAAAAATCCCGATAGGAGCTACACATATCTCGTTCTCAGAGCACACCGGATGAACACTACGTACAACTAAAACCATCCCTCAAGTTTCCCCGAGGTGGCGCTGCAAGTGGCTCTAGTTCGGACCAACACTCGGAGGATCACTGGCCCGGGGGGGTAAAATAAAGATGACCCTTGAGTCTGCAGAACCCAAGGGAAAAAAGGCTTAGGTGGCAAATGTTAAAACCAAGGTTGGGCCTTGCTGGAGGAGTTTTATTCAAAGCGAACTGTCAAGGGGGTCCCATAAATCACCCAACCGTGTAAGGAACAAAAAATCAAGGAACATAACACCGGTATGACGGAAACTAGGGCGGCAAGAGTGGAACAAAACACCAGGCATAAGGTCGAGCCTTCCACCCTTTACCAAGTATATAGATGCATTAATTAAATAAGAGATATTGTGAATATCCCAACATAATCCTGTCCATCATGGAGCAATCTTCAACTTCACCTGCAACTAACAACGCTATAAGAGGGGCTGAGCAAAGCGGTAACATAGCCAAGCAATGGTTTGCTAGGAAGGGTGAAAAAGGTTAGAGGCTGACATGGCAATTTGGGAGGCTTGAAGATCAAGTGATAGGTAGCGCAGCATAGTGATAGAACGAAGCAAATAGCAAGCAAAGATAGAAGTGATATCGAGGGTAATGGTCATCTTGCCTGAAATCCCGCAAGGAAGAAGAACGAGTCCATGCAGAAGACAAACGGACGTAGTCGAACAAATCCTCACAACTCCGGAACGAAACCGAAGCTAACGAGAGAAGCAACCCGGAAAGAAGAAAACAACATGGTAAACACACAAGCATAATCATGGCATGATGCACAATCAAGTATGATGCATGTCCGGTTTAAAGAGGCATGGCATGGAAAAGTGCAACAAACAATACTACAAATTAAGTGGAGCTCAATACGCAACGAGTTGCATATTGACGGAACACCCCATCAATTATTTATTTTCTCTCTCGGTTATGTATCCAACAATATTAAATGTTATTAAACATGGAAAGGGGTGAAGCATAATTAAACTACCTATTTAGGCAAGTTTAAATGAGGCCGAAAACACAAACAACAATTTCAGAAAATCCCCAAGTTATTTAGCAATTTAATGCAACAACAATTTTAAACATTTTAAATTTTGTTATCATGATGCGGATGACATATACAAGTTATATGCAATTTTTATGAAAATGTTGACATAAGCATGTTATGAAGCATTTGGTCGCCATGACGGAATGAAAGGGGTGGCATGGCGCGATAACGGAAATGATGCCAAGGCATTGTTACGATTCCGACAACTCATTAAGACGTCGGTGCAAAAGAAAAATAGGATGTGTGGAAGGTGTAAAGCAAAGGGGAGTGATCCCGGATAGCGGGTTCCCACGTGACGGTGGCATGGCAAAAGAGGGACGTGCACGACACAAACAGGCATGGTGCAAACAAGTGGTACATCTCATACATGCAAGGGCATCTCATCGCGGTCGTCTCGGGTTATACCTTCGAAGCGTGCATTTTCGGGCAGAACGAGTTCATCGAAGGAAGTAGTGGTACAAGGACCGTAGAGGAAGTAGTCATTCTCGCGATGATAGTGGAAGTAGTGGTACACGGCAATGGTAGTGGAAGTAGTGGTATTATCGGTCCTCGACGACGATAGTGGAAGTAGTGGTACACATTTTCGTCGTTGTCCGGGGTCGTAGGTAGAGGTACTTGGTGTCCGGTGCGGTACTTGGCGAATCCAAGACGTAGAGGTACACTTGTTGAAGCGGAACTTGACGAAATCCATCTAGAGGTAGCCATCGTGGTCGTACTCATGTAGACGTGCAACACGATGGTCTTAATGGATCGTAGACGAACTTGGCGGTTCGTATGGTCACCGTAGATGAACTTGGCGATAGTGATTCTTGTGCTCATGAAATGGCAAGGAGACACAAAACACAGAGGCCGAAGATGGCAGAATGGTAGTAGGCAGATAGACGGCCGACGAGAGGATGCAGGCGAGGTGGTTTTCCATGGCAGCGTCGGGTAGGGCTCGAGCTCGGACTCGAGGCAGAAGGGAAGGAGAGGGCACGCGGGGTCTGCTAGAACTGCAGGTCACCGGCGAGGAGGCTAGGGATGCAGATGACTGCGCGCGAGAAGAGCAGCGGCAGCAGGGCGCGGTCGAGACGAAGTAGAGGCTGGGCACTGGCCGTGGCGCAGGCTTCAGCAAGGGGAGCAGAGGCCAACGACGAGCTGGGGCACGAGGCACAGAGACCTAAGGGCGCGACTGCAGCGGAGGGAGCCGGCCATGGCGCAGCCGTGACCGCATAGCTCGGGTCGCGGGCGAGGAGGAGAAGGAGAGATGGGGCGCAGAGGAGGTCCGGCCTGGTCCGCTTCTCCGACGAGGGTGGAACGCGGGGTCTGGCGCTGGAGGCGCGCGGATGTGGGAGCAAGGGGATCGAATGCGATGCAGGTGTGGGTGGTGGCGGCGGAAGGGAACGAGGATGGGGAATGAGGAGAGCGAGGGATCGAGCGGGCTAGGGTTAACAGAGCAGCGGTTGGGCTTTGAGAGTCAAACGGGCCGGGGCGGTGCGATTGGGCTGCTGGGATTCTTCCTTCTCTTCTTTAACTCTTCAGCAGAAAATAAATTAGAGGGAAGAAAAGGAAGGAGAGGGTTAGGGAAAGAATTTGAGCATGGGCGGTATTTTTCTCGGACTCATAAAAATGAGCTTGATCCCAGAAAAATAGAAAAGAGGCACGAATGCATGACTTAAATTCAAACTCATTTGAATATCATTCCAATGGGTTTGAATTGGGACTAGGGTTGGTGTGGTCAAAAATGTTGAATTTAAGGAGGAGCCTCGATAAAAGAGATAAGAATTGTTGGCAAAGTTTGGTGACCAAACTGGAAGTAGAAAGGGCATGGTAGTTTTGCCAGTGTGTTACGGTTAATTCCAAGCTAATGGGATATTTTATAATAGCTCCCTAATATTGGAGGATATGTTATAAAGAGAAGTCACCCTTCCCTCGATTTAAATGGATCAATGATCCATACAGTTTATTAAAGAGTTATAAAATTAATGATATGATGGCATGATGACATGATGCAATGCAAATGAAGCTAAGAAGAATGCAACAAACAAATACATCGCACGGTGAAACTCAGAATAGCTAGAAGTCTTCTGGAGCATCGGTCTCGGGGCATTACAACACTCCACCACTACAAGAAGATCTCGTCCCGAGAACTAGGATGGCACCAGAGAGAAACGGAAGAGGAAGAGAAGAGGTAAAACTAAGTTGCTTCTTTGACCAATGAGTGGAACCAAAGAACCTTGAGAGGCTGAAAATTTGAAAGAGAGAACACAACAGAGTTGAACACAATTGAGAGCACTACGGTAGAGAATAGAAAGAAGGAATACCATGTGAACCTTGGAGGTTGCAAAGCTATGAATGACGAGTACAATGGACAAGAAGGAATTGGAACCACTCTGGTTGAAACGAGATAAACAAGGAATAAGGAAGATCAAATTGGGATAGCACTCCGGTTGAAAAGAGATGCAAGACTTGATAAGATGAAAAGAACTTACCAGAGGACATAACACTCCTGTTAAACGAATAAGCAAGGAAAAGAACATGGTATTTACAAAATGAGATGATGGGTCGAAGAGAGTAACATCACAATGCCTTCGGAAAAAAGAATAGAAGATAGATCATTGGAATAACAGAATGGAGAAGAAAATGCCAACTTGTGCCACAAATGAGCTTGGAAAGCACCCTTCCAAGACGGTTACAACGGGGTTGTTGGAAAACCAGAAACGAAACGAATAAGCTTGTAGTGGGCTTATGGAAAACATCTCAAGACTATGAGGTGACAACCGGCCACTAATGGAAACCATTGATTTGATTGAGAGCACCAAGGAGATGAAAAACTTCTTCACCGAGATGAGAAGGAGAAAATTGGATCATTGATAAGCACCACAAATAGCTACATTCCTTAGGGAAGGCTTTAGGTGAACTATAACCCAAGATAACTCCAACAAAGAGTTTGATGGATTTAAAATACCTCATTCTTGACAACATGTGAATCATGAAACATGAAGAGAAATTGTCAAGGATGGCATAGCACCATCTCAAAGACAAGATAGAAGGAATTGCACTTTGGGATGCAAGATGAAGAATACTTGAGCTCCTCCAAGAAGAATCTTGATGAACATCTCAAGAGTGACTTAAATCCTTGATGAACCATCATGTAGAGCCTCCATGGAGAACTCTGGTAATAAAAGGATGATAGAAAAAAAGAGAGGTTGAAAACACAAGGTGAAGCCTTGCAATGATTAGATGGAGCTTCGTGACGAGATAATGCGGAAAACTTGGAACTCCGGAAAAGAAAAGATGAACCATCTCGAACCAAGAAATGTGACATGATGAACAACTCTGGAAAGAAGAAACTAGATCACTTGGATGAAACAATACTAAGAATTACGTTATGCGTATCCTTCACCAATTTAAATTGATGACAAGCAACGGATTTGGCATACTACTTATTCTCTTAGAAAGGATTAAGAGAGATATCGCATAAACTTGAGAAGGTCTTGATGGATCCACCAGTGGGGTAGAAACAACGAAAAAATTAATATGAGAACATAGGAAGAGTAATCTTGAACAAACCGCCGTAAGAATTGAAAATGAAAGTAGCAAAGGCACAATTCACGGGGAAGAATTGAAAAAAAATGAAGATACTTGAGAGAATTTAGATACCTGAGAACAAAGAGATCATGAACTTATTACAAGGTATTTGAACGATTCACCGGTAAGATTTGGAGAACAAGAGCTGAAGGCTGAGAATGAGTAATATTCAGAAATGATGGCCTTCGGATGATCGAGAAAGGAAGCAACTCCTGAAATGCTCTGGATGGTAAGAAAAGAATTGTCACAATCAAAAACAATTATGAGGATGGCATGAAGCTAGAACCTTGAATCAAGAGAATGGAGCAAGATTTAAGAGAAATCCTTCTTCGGTCTTCAAATGTTGAGAATGAAGATGAGAACCACCATGAATTGTTGAGATACTCCGGGAGAATGAAAAACAAAGAGGTTGACGAACACTAAAAAATAATTTGAAATCGATCTTGGAAAACATCTGACTGATGAGATTCATTCTTACATCAAACTTTGAAAAGAAATCAGGAATAGCTCCGGGAAAAATTAGAAGAGTTAGGTAAGATCCTGGGAAAAGACATGTGGGTTAGGTCCCACTCGAAATAAACATCGTTGAAAGATTGCTTGAAATAGATATTGCACCGGTAGAAATAAAATGACTTGAATGAGATAATAATCTCGAAATAGCTTGAACAGATTGATAATGGAGACACAAATCTTCTGAGATATCCTTGGCACTTTGGATATGAAGAGAGAGAGGTGAACGATTATGAGATGCACCGGCATGGGATAGCATTTGAACGAGGAAAGGGATATGATCAACACCGAAAGCTTGAGTTAAATCCACCGGAAAAGAATACGAGAATGAAGAATGATGAACTTGAAGCTCCGTTAGTATCTTCCTGAGAATCACCGAATAAGAGCATTGACGGAAAAAGAGTGAAGAGACTTCACATGAATAAATGGATACTTGATTAAAAAATCTGAGTCCTTGAAGAAAAGGGTGGGAGGGGGAAAACAAAGACAACTTGGGACGGATGAAACAAACACCGTTGAGAAAAGTTAGAATTGATCTCGCAAATGTTGAAATGATCGGATCCACTTGAAGAGAAACACACCGGTTGGGAAAAGAATTAACATGACAACCTCAATGATCAAGAAGGATTAGCACTCCCATAGAAATATGAGAACACCATTTAAGAAAGGTATGGATTCAACATTTGACTCCGAAGCAACTCGAATACCACAAATAAAACAAAACAAAGGATTTGGCTTGCAGAATAAGCCAGAAACAAACATATGATAGACCCCATATCGTATCATGTGTCTGTTGGAAAGATATCCTATGAGATACTTGAATTCCCACTTATAAACTCCCGAAACTTTCTGGTTATGCAATCTGGTGTTGGGGATACAGGGGAAGCAATATATCTCACACAAACTAATAATCCCTACATCCAGCTATATCCATCCATCAACACATAACCAAGAAACGTTCAGAAATCGTGTACCTCAACCTTAGAAAAGCATCCGTTATACTAGCTATGGCAATACTCCCGAACTCCCCAGTACTCGGTGGCGTCGAGGTTATCTCACCAACAACTGCATAAAAGAGATTTTTGATGTCGGCAAAACTCAGGTATTCCAGAACTGCAACGATAAAATTATGACGACAACACCTCGGAGCTCAACTCCCTGGGACACTGCCACAACCCCTAAATGTCAGGAGGCACCAAGAACAATGTTCTCGTCATAAGAATATCGGAACGATCCCAAGATACCCGCGTGATCCTAAAAAAATTAGTGAAATTTGAGGCAAGGAAAGACAATACATCTACGTCAGGAGGCCTCACCAGAGCGACGAAGGGACTGAGGAGTAAAAAGAATCCTACTCTCTGATATATATAATCCTGGGACTCAAAACATTTTTGTTCTAGACTCAACAACGTCAGCGATTCGATCAAGCAAGGGGCTCCTAAGTCGGGGATGGCTCTGATTACCAACTTGTAACACCCATGATGCGGCTATATCTGCCACGTGTCGAGGCACGACTTAGAGGCATAATCGCATGGTGGTTTTGTCGCAAGAAGGGTCATCTTCACACAATCCCATGTAATGAACAACAATGGGATAAAGAGTTGGCTTACAATCGCCACTTCACACAATGAACATAGAATTCATACATCATTCAAAGCACACACATAGTCCGACTACGGACGAAGCCAAAAGAAAAGAAGATAACCCAACTGCTAGATCCCTGATCGTCCCAACTGGGCTCCACTACTGATCAACATGAAACGAAACATAGCAACGACCAAGATCTTCGTCGAACTCTCATCTGACCTCGATTGCATCACCTGCACTGCTATCATCGGCACCTGCAACTGTTGTGATAATATCTAGTGAGTCACGAGGACTCAGCAATCTCAAAACCCGCAAGATCAAGACTATTTAAGCTTATGGGTAGGAAGTGGTAATTAGGTGGAGTTACAGCAAGCACTAAGAAAATATGGTGGCTAACATACGCATATAAGAGCGAGAAGAGAAGCAACGGAACGGTCGAGAAGCTAGAAGTGATCAAAAAGTGATCCTAAAACTACTTGCATTCATGCATAACCCAAACCGTGTTCACTTCCCGGACTCTGCCGAAAAGAGACCATCACGCTACACATGCGGTTGATGCATTTTAATTAAGTCAAGTGTCAAGTTCTCTACAACCGGATATTAACAAATTCCCATCCGCCACATAACCGCGGGCACGGCTCTCGAAAGTTTATACCCTGCAGGGTGTCCCAAATTAGCCCATCACAAGCTCTCACGGTCAATGAAGGATATTCCTTCTCCCAGGAAGACCCGATCAGTCTCGGAATCCTGGTTTACAAGACATTTTGCCAATGGTAAAACAAGACAAGCAAAGCCGCCCGATGTGCCGACAAATCCCGATAGGAGCTGCACATATCTTGTTCTCAGGGCACACCGGATGAACACTATGTACAACTAAAATCATCCCTCAAGTTTCCCCGAGGTGGCGCTGCAAGTGGCTCTAGTTCAGACCAACACTCGGAGGAGCAATGGCCTGGGGGGGTAAAATAAAGATGACCCTTGAGTCTGCAGAACCCAAGGGAAAAAGGCTTAGGTGGCAAATGTTAAAACAAAGGTTCGGCCTTGCTGGAGGAGTTTTATTCAAAGCGAACTGTCAAGGGGGTCCCATAAATCACCCAACCGCATAAGGAACACAAAATCAAGGAACATAACACCGGTATGACGGAAACTAGGGCAGAAAGAGTGGAACAAAACACCAGGAATAAGGCCGAGCCTTCCACCCTTTACCAAGTATATAGATGCATTAATTAAATAAGAGATATTGTGAATATCCCAACATAATGCTGTCCATCATGGAGCAATCTTCAACTTCACCTGCAACTAACAACGCTATAAGAGGGGCTGAGCAAAGCAGTAACATAGCCAAGCAATGGTTTGCTAGGAAGGGTGAAAAACGTTAGAGGCTGACATGGCAATTTGGGAGGCTTGAAGAGCAAGTGATAGGTAGCGCAGCATAGCGATAGAAGGAAGCAACTAGCAAGCAAAGATAGAAGTGATATCGAGGGTACTGGTCATCTTGCCTGAAATCCCGCAAGGAAGAAGAACGATTCCATGCAGAAGACAAACGGACGTAGTCGAATGAATCCTCACAACTCTGTAACGAAACCAAAGCTAATGAGAGAAGCAAACCGGAAAGAAGCAAACAACATGGTAAACACACAAGCATAATCATGGCATGATGCATGATACATCTCCAACGTATCTATAATTGTTGATTGCTCCATGCTACTTTATCTACTGTTTTAGGCAATATTGGGCTTTATTATCCACTTTTATATTATTTTTGGGACTAACCTACTAACCGGAGGCCCAGCCCAGATTTGCTGTTTTATTCCTATTTCAGTGTTTCGAGGAAAAGGAATATCAGACGGAGTCAAAACGGAACGAAATCAACTGGAGAAGTTATTTTTGGAAGGAAATAAACTTGATAGACTTGGAGTGCACGTCAGGGGAGTCCCGGGCTTCCCACGAGGGTGGGGGGCGCGCCCATCCCCCCTGGGCGCACCCCCCTGCCTCGTGAGCACCCCTGAGGTCCACCGACGTACCCCTTGCACCCATATATACCTATGTACCCTAAAACTTCCAGAACAGAAGATAGATCGGGAGTTCTGCCGCCGCAAGCCTCTGTAGCCACCAAAAACCTCTCGGGATCCCTTCCCGGCACCCTGCCGGAGGGGGAACCCATCACCGGTGGCCATCTTCATCATCCCAGCGCTATCCATGACGAGGAGGGAGTAGTTCACCCTCGGGGCTGAGGGTATGTACCAGTAGCTATGTCT